>NW_020202951.1:21330-23074 GCF_001531365.2 Cynara cardunculus var. scolymus
TTACAGAAGATTAGTCCACAGCAGAGTCTGGATAGTCATCTACGGCAAATTGCAGATCTGATTAGATAGTTTTGTATACTTTGAAAATCCACTCTCTGAAGGAGACTTAAACTTTGATTGCTTCCAGAATACCAGCCACTTCGTCCTCCCTTAGATGCCCTCTGTGCACCTCTGCTGCTACTAGGTTGAACACCCACTCAAGAGTCTCTGTCGAATACTTGTTCACCTCTGCCGGATCAAAGAACCTTAGAATGTCATCCTTGTCCAAGAACACAAACCCAAAGACGGGATTGTGGACAATGGTGTTGGGATGACATCTAAGTAACCAACTTGTCCTGTTCTTCGGAGGGCAAATCTTCAAATCTGGGCCAACCTCATCGCGATATCGAAATCTTTCTGGCTGTGAGCACGCATTACTTCGATCAGCCTTCTGAGAGAAGTCGAATAGCTTGACCTCCTCTCCATGTACTTGTTAAGAATTTTGTGCAAGAAGATAAGGTCAAATACACAGAGGTTGTGGAGGTCAGCATATGTGAACATGTAGAGGTTGCCATCATCCCTCCTCACCACATATTAAGCATAAAGCACGGTCTTCTTCAGCATAGTCCTTGGAGATATGGTTTCAAGAGAAGTTATCACGTGCTCTGAGAAGACCTGCTCGCGTGGCCTTGTGAGTTTTGAGAAGTGAAACTTTGCAGTGGCAGAAGGCATTCGAACGTACCCGTAGACGTTTCCTCCTTCGCCATTTTGGAGGAAGAGCCTTCACCAGCTCTGGGGATAGGGGATCTGCCCTTTCTTGCTTGTGCCTCTACCAAAGACGCCTTTAACGCTCGAACTAGGTCTGGGTCATCATACTCTTCTTCATTTATCTCATCTGGCGTCTCAGAGCTTGACCCCTTATGTGGCGACTCCTCTACAGCTTTACCCTTGCCTTCACCCTTAGGCTCTGGAGATTTATCTTTTGAGAACAGGACAGCTGCAGAGTCCACTATCTTTAGTGGTCTGGCAGAGGTTGTCTTCTTAGGCTCTTCAATCTTTTTCTCTGTCTTCTTCTCCCCCTCATGACGATCATGGYCATCACCTYCTTGATCGTCATGGATTTTGGTGGCTTCTGTTTTGCAAGTAGTAAGGGGAGCCTTCTTCAATCGCCTCAAAATCCTAGTAGCCGCCTTCTCCATTTTCTCGATCACTAACTCAGCATTCACAGAAGCGCTTCTTATGTCGATCTATGTGGCCCACTTCATTTTAGAGAGGTTGCGATAGATTTTGCTTCTAAGTGTGTCACCCTCTTTGACGAGCTTTGAAGTGCAGTCTCTTATAGATTGGTTGGAAGCTCGGGCTTCTTTGAGGAGTTGGTCTGTATATTTGCGCACGATATCTTCTAGGGCTTCAACCATTGCGTCTAGCTCTCTGCGAGTGGCTAGATGGTTGATGTTTGCCCTGGAGGATTTGGTATCAACGCCATAGGTGACTACAGAGGAGAACATCTGCTTGATCTCATCCTTGAAGGCGGAATAGTCTGTGTAGCCGGCGGAGATGAAATCAGCAGCAAATTGGGAGGCTACCTCTGATAACTCTGATTTCAGCTTTTGGATTGAGGAAGGGTTGAGAGACAGAGCGCTGAAAGATTCTGTGAGGTCGCCTTTATGAAGGACAGAGCTCTGAAGGGCTGAAAGGGTCGCCTTGAGTTCTGAAGTTGTGGATGTCAACTCCTTCAGAGCCTCTGTTATTGGTGCTAATGCCT
>NW_020202951.1:23609-25778 GCF_001531365.2 Cynara cardunculus var. scolymus
TGCGTTCGACAGAGGACGAAAGAATGTCCTCTGCGAGGTTGGTTTGGGTTGGGTTCAGCGTGTGCACGCCTTGTTCAATAGGGGTTCCCTCTAGAACAACATCCCTAGAAATGTGGGTAGCACTAGGAGGGGGGCTAGGATGTGTGCCTTTGGCATCTTTTACTCCCTCTTCTATCTCCAACTCTCCTTCTTCGTCGTCTAATACGACCTCTGTCCCCAAATCAGCTACTTTTGTAGGCGCGTTAAACTCTTGTTGAATTTGGAAGATTACTTCGTGTATCTGCTCTGTTGGGGACTCTTCGTGAACCACCTTGCGCAACCTTCTGTGCTTTGGAGCAGCCTCTGTAGCGCTTTCTGGGATTACAGCCTCTGTGACCACAACCTCTGTGGGTTGGGCCTTCTTTGATTTCTTCTTCTTCGGTGTCTGTAGAGGACTGCTTGGACCCTCTTCTTCTGCGGGTGTCTTCTACCCTTTCTTCTTCTCAGAAGAGTCAACACCCTTCTGAGTCTTCTTAGTCTTCTTTGGTGGGGGACTTGCTACTCTCGATCTGTCCTCACTCACCTCTCTAGCCTCTGTTGGCTCCTCCCTTCTTCCCTCTACTCTCATATTTTTGCACTTTCTCACCTAGGGGGATACCTATGCATGGAGGGGTTTCAGGGACCGGCTCTGGTCTCCTGTATCCACGTCTGTACTCTTTCCTATCTCCGTGGCTAAGGTATTTGAGCATGGCTTTTGATAGAGGTCTGGGGCTTCTGTACCCTAGCTCATGCTCTGTGGGATGGAACTCTTTCATTGGATACAATCTGGCATTAGGCTCGGCAAAGGGCAGCTTCTCTGCAATCATTTCACCAAAGACCAGACCAAAGAACCTCTGTAGGATAAGGTTTGAATGATTGAGGTCCTCTTTGGCCTTCTTCTGCGCCTTCACTTTTGACTTCACCCCTCTGTGTCGCACACTTCTTCTTGATTAATCCCACCATGTCGTCGAATATGAGCTGTGCGTAATTGAGGGGCAGGTTGAAATATATTCCACATACAATGGAAAGCATTGCGTGAGAGGCTTGGTCATGGCTGCCGACCTTCCCTATTAGGCAGCAATTCACGATCGAGGCAGGTTGAAATATATTCCACATACAATGGAAAGCATCGCGTGAGAGGCTTGGTCATGGCTGTCGACCTTCCCTGTTAGGCAGTAATTCATGATCGAGAACAAAGTGTTCCAAATTGGAGGAAGGCCTTTTCGTTTGAATTCAGTCATCTTAGCAATTTTTGTCTTGGCGGTGTAAGAGTGAAATTCAAGAAATTGGATCAATTCGGCGTCTGTTGGTGATGGGGCAAAGGTATCCAAATTAAGAGATGCCAAGGAAGGTAGGCAGAGGGCTGTTCGCAGGGTATTAACGTTTAGTTCCATAGGTACTAGGGATTTGGTGATTAGGTGAGAAGCATAACCAACGATGCTTAAACCAGAGTTGTCCAAGGTAGTGATATAAGAACTTAGCAAGAATTGGGTTATATAAGTTTCAGGGGTAGGTTTAGTGGCTGAAAGAGCAAAGTATAATGGATGGTTACGAAGAATTTCAATGAGGGGATAGGTGAATTCAGGAAAACCAAATGAAGAAGGAGCGAAGAAATAATTATTTGGTTTCTTGACTAGAACTACTTTCTCGTATCGATTTTGAAAAAATGATAGAGCATGAGAAGTTAGGGCTTGGGATTGGGTTACCTCGTTGTCGCTTGAGACATTAACAGATTGAGCGGAGGCTGAAGATGAAGACATAGTTGCAGATTTTTTAGTGAAGCTCGAAATTTGCAGGTTCGTCGGAGAAGAAGGATATTGTAAAGGTTTACGTTTTGGGGAAAAGGGTATTTATAGTGAGGGATTTGAAAATGAACCTTATTGGGAGAAATAACATGATGAGTGGCTATAGGGTGTGACGAATCAAAAATATAACACGCAATGTTGGGAAGATGCACGATTGATGACGTGCGCCCCCGTTTCTGACACGCACGTGATTTGCTTTAACCCTTATCCACAGAACCACCCGCACCATATCAATAATAGAGAACTATAAGAGAGTTCTGGCATAGGCCGAAGGGTAACAGAGCCTCTGTGATATGTGCGGGGTCTTCTAGTATGTTACACCTTTATTTACCTAAATGGTTTGAAA
>NW_020202952.1:0-9668 GCF_001531365.2 Cynara cardunculus var. scolymus
AGGAAACGGTTACTTGCTTGTATAAATAGCAGCGTAGGCCTTTGTATTTTGTGGGCTTCCAGATTTGTAATCGTCGATATTTTTCAATCTATTGAAAATCATTTGAAGCAATTCTCTTTGTGTTCATCATCTGTTCTTCATTGTGTTCTTACTGTTTCTACCTGTTTGATTGATACTGTTTTCGCTGTTCTACTATTGTCTAACCAATCACTCAAGTAAGTTTTAGTACCAAGAATCTGAGTTATTCGATCCTAACAGAAGATAAGCGTAATTGTTCTTTTTAGATGTGTACGTATATGGGAGTGTTCTCTACATGGAGAGAGCACTCATCTATTTATACCCATTGCATTACATGCAATTCAGAAGGGTTTGAACACGCGTCAAGCTTTAGGAGGAAAGATTGTCCTTTGCTACAGTGAATAGTACAATTGTCTATTGATGAGCAGAGATCCTTTCGTGGAGTTAGTGGGCACTAGAGTCGACTAGTCGGCTCCGTGCTATATTGTACTCTATAAAGGGTATGGGTTTGTCCTTTGTGTGTGGAAGGACAAGACAAAAACAATCTTGCACAACAAGCTTCATTTGATCGCTAAATGTTGGAATAACACTGAAGGTCTCTTCAGCATTTGTTGAGGCTTGAGCGGTCTTTACACATATGTTGACCAGGTTCTAATCACTGAATAACACTTCAGATCACGAATGCACCAGTCACTAATCTTCAGTTTCGGTCTTCGACTTTCACTGAAGGTTCTTTGGTGTGAGTTTTGTCTTCTTGAAGTATTAATGTCGCTGTAGGATTTACAATACATGTTTCAGCGATCATTGAACAGACTCAGTGAAGATCACTGGAACTGAAAGAACAAAAACTTAATATTTTGAAAGTTAAAAGGGAGTATCATCAAATCAATGAGAGAGAGAATCAACGGTATCATCCTCATCTGAAGATGATTCGTCAGACGAATCAGCCCAATCATGTTATTCAGCGACATGAACTTTGCCCTTTCAATGAGACTCTTCATCTTCTTGTACTTCTCCTTCAGCTTCAAATATTTATCATCTTTGGCTTTGAAAAAGGATGGGATTTTTGAAGATGGCGTCACAATCTTCTTTGACCTGCATTCACTCGGAAAGTGACCTTTACGTTGCAAGTTGTAGCAGACCGTTGAAGCCTTCTCAATATTATCTGACTTTGTCTTTTCATTAATGGTCAGTATGGGAGATTAGCGAAAGTTACTTTGTCTTTAGAGTTGGAATATTCTCTACCAACCGTCCTTAAATCAATAAGAAGACAATTAAATCTTTGATGTACTTCAGACAACATTTCATTCTTTTCACAGAGAAAGCTTTCATATTGTCTTACTAGATTTATCTTCCTCGACTCTTATACCTGAGAGGTACCTTCATATTGAACACAAAAAGTGTCCCACATGGTTTTCGAGGTCTTAAGTTTCATCACAAAGTGATAGAACTCATTAGAAAGAGACATGACTATTATAGATCTTGCTCGAGTATCTATAGTCATCTTCTTCTTGTCTTCAACACTCCACTGATGAGGGAGCTTAGGAATCTGCCGTTCAGGAATCGCGGCAGTCATAGCTTTTTTTGGAATAGCCGAAGATATAGCATATGGAACATAAGGTCCATTCTCTATATAATGTGGGATCTCAAGATCCACACTTTCCAAGAAAAGAGACATCCGATTCTTCCGAAGACTAAAGTTGTCTCTTAAAAATCGGGAGGTTTGGCAAGGGAGCCATTATCGTGAAAGTTTATGCTTGTGTTTTGCAAAGCCATTTCAAATGCAATAAATTATCTAAAGAAAGAGAGATAATAAAATGCATATAAACAATTAAACAAAATGAGAAGAAAACATTGCTTTGATACTACTTGTTGGTCCAGCCGGGTCTACAAAAGTTTTAGACGAACAATTTGTAGAAGGGGGGATGAATACAAACACAGAAAACTTTCATATTTAAAAATATATATTGATAGCGAAGGATCAATACAGATTTTTTGCAGATTGTTTGCGGAAATATAAAAGGTATAGATAACCTATCTAAATTAATCTAAGATTACACACAAATAAACTTAGCAAATAGAAAAGATTTGCTTAAAAGATAGACACAGGAAGATTTTCTTATTGGGTAAGAACTTTAGAATTCTTGAGAGAGATTCTAACTTGCTTGAAGATAAGCGTATGTGTTTCTTTAGATAGATGTGTGTTCTCTCTGTGTTTTGCAGGGAGAAAGCAGTCAACTATTTATACCCATTGCATTAAATGCAAATCAGAAGGGTTGGAACACGCGTCAAGCTTTAAGAGGAAAGCTTGTCTTTTGCTACAATGAATAGTATAATAGTTTATTCATGAGCAGACATCCTTTCGTGAAGTTGGGGGCACTAGAGTTGACTAGTAGGCTTCGTGTTGTACTATACTCTTGAAAGGGTATGGATTTGTCCTTTGTGTGTGGAACGACAAGACAAAAACAATCTTGCATGGAAAGCTTCATTTGATCACTGAAAGTTGGAATAACGCTAGAGGTCTCTTCAGCATTCATTGAGGCTTGTGCAGTCTTCACACATATGTTGACCAGGTTGTAATCACTGAATATTGCTTCAGATCACGAACGCATCAGTCACTAATCTTCAGTTTCAGTCTTCGACATTCACTGAAGGTTCTTTGGTGTGATTGTTGTCTTCTTGAAGTATCGTTGTCGTTGAAGGACTAACAATGCGTGTTTCAGTGATCACTGAACAGACTCAGTGATGATCACTGGAACTGAAAAGACAAAAAACTAATACTTATAGGTAAAAGGGATTATCATCAAACTAATGAGAGAGAGGATCAACACAAGCCCATGGTTATAAAAGTTGTGGACGCAGTGTGCACACTACACATCATGCACAGTGTGCATGCTCTACAATTTGGTGGTTATATTGTAGGATGATTATCTGCATACTATACACACCACTGTTGTTCAACCATCACGGGATTTGGTTCAAATGGTGATTGGAGGGGGAAGGGAAGAATAGATTAATCCAAGTATAAGATCGAGATCAGACTTCGATATTCTTTCATGATGGTTATGAGATCTGGGGCGGGGGGTGGAGGTGGTTTACCGAAAAATATGGAAGGAGAAGAACCCAAATTACAACACTCACTGAGAGGATTTCCTAAACCAACTTTGTTGTCACTATAACGTGTGCACAATTTCGGAGATGGTGGCCCATATTGCATTACTTCTTCAAAACCAGGCTGCTGATCTGACTTCGATATGGCAGTTTCATGATTAGAGTGCTCCAGATGGTTCTCTATGGTGTCTGATTCACACTTCATGATCGTTTTTTCTCATAAACCTGATGTCGTTGATGGTGAATGAAATTTTTGTTGTTAATGTTGTTGCCTCCTCCCCAAGAAGAGTAAAGTTTGTAACCACCTCCCCAAAATTTTTGTTGACGTTGTGGATGAAGGGAAAGGGTGATGGAGGAAGCTATGGAAGGAAATTCTTGATGTTGTTGATGGAGGTGCCGACGTAACCACCTCCCCAATAAGAATTCTTGTTGCTGCTTCTGATGGAGGCGTCGATGGAAAGGAAAGGTGAGGGAGGAGAGATTTTCTAGGGTTTTAAAGTGATATATATGGAAATCAAATAAATAAATATTTTTGGGTGTCATCAATATAACAAATTACATAATTACCATTTATGTTTATTTAATAAATAAAATTAAATAAATTAAATAAATGGACTAGGATGGATTTCACAAGTCTTATGGGGTGTTTGAGATTGCTTATTTAAAGTGTTTATTTACTTGTTTTGGTGTAGTACTCGTAATAAAGAGTTTTTAGTGTTTCGATGAAGAAAAAAAGGAAATGCTTATATCGGTTTGCCACTGGTAATAAGAAGTTTTAATGAGTTACTTTCTTCTAACTTATTCTGGTGTGCTACCGAACAATAAGGAGTTTTAGTGTTTGGATGAAAAAAAAAAGTATATCTATCTATTTTATCAGCTTATCTGGTGTGGTACCGTCATAAGCTAATCCAAACATTTATTATAAAACTCCAATTTGAGACCATATAAGTTGATAAACACTTTTACAAAAAAGCATAAGTTGTTTTAAATAAGCAATCCAAACACCCCCTTACATTTTAAGGAGTTTTTAAATGATTAAACCCTTATATTTAAATTAAATCACTAAACTAAAAACCTATACTATATTATAAAGCATTTGATAGAAAACTCTTAAAAACCATTTTTTATGCATGAAATATTGTTTATTGATGCATATTACTTAAAATTCAAGATTACAAATAAATTGTGCGTAAATACAACTTATTAAAGATCCATATTTGAATTCGTGTAACTAACTGCACATAAACATAGTCAAATACAAGATAAACATTTCATTTTAAATAGGAAAAATCACCAAAATGACCAAAATATACCCGATATATTAACGCAATAACCACTTTTCAGCAAAATTACCAAAACGGCCACCCGGATCGCCCCCGCGGGGGGGGGGGGGGGGATCCCCCCTTATGTTGACCAAAAAAGTATAAAAAATAATATAAAAATAATTTTGATGGGTCCCACATACCTCTCTTTCGGGTACAAGAAGGGTACATGCCTCGCTTTGCGTGGATCTACCCCCGGGGGCAATCCAGGTCACCCAATATTATTTTTTATATTTTTTTCATTTTTTTAATATCGATTAAGGGTGTTTTTAATAAACAGGAGACGATATTTAAACTGTTTTTTTTTACCTTTTTATGACCAAAGGTCATGGTTTTATTATATAAAATAAAACTATTTCTACTCTCACAACCCGTAAACCTTATAAAAATATGATTGTACGTGAAGATTTCTAATTTTTACAAAAAAAAAAAAAAAAATTAAACGCATAAACTAAGCAACGAATGTTGTTATGTTTTTCTTATAAGAAATGTTGATTTTCCCTAATAATTGTGGAGAGGAAAAAATTATTTGTATCTGATTTGGTGGACAAAAATCAAATATTTTATGTTGAATCTTATTTAATCCTTTAGTGCAACAAATTTCATTATAAATACCAACTTCCTATTTCATTATTTTTCACACATCCTCTTTCATTTCTCTTTTCATATATTCTACTCTCACAACCCTTAACCCTTCAACACAATAAACCATCACAATCTTTAACCTTTAACCCATTAAACACAATCAACCATCACAAAAACATGAAATCACGTCAAAGTGATTATGTTTTTGTGTATCTTCGAAGTGGCGGTTCATTTCAAGAGATAAATGGTGTGTTAGAGTACCTTCCGTTAAACTCCCCCGTATATGTATTACGTTTGCCTTCGCCAATAACATATTCTGGTGTCGTTAAATATGTCACAAAAAAGTTAAGTTTATGTGCTTCTTTCATTTTATTTTATAAAACGAATTCGTTACAGATATTATATCAGTGAATCGACGATGACGATGTGCTAATGTTCCAGAACGCCATTCATCAAAGTTTACCAGAAATGTTGACACTCTTTGTGGTTGACGATGGTGGTTGTGGTGAAAATCCATCAAGTGCAAACCCGGGCGGTCCAAACACTTTTTACCCCGATGGTGTCAGTTGTGGAAATCCAAGCACACTCTTCCCTGACGGTAGTAGTGCAAACCCATATGGTTCAAGCACACTATTCGCCACCGGTTGTGGTACTGGTAGAAATCAAAGCACTTTCTTCCCCAGAGATGGCAATGGTGAAAATCCAAGCACCTTCTTCCCCGATGGTGTTGATGGAAATTCATATTTTGAATCAAAAAATACTGTTCAACCTGATAGTTATTTGGTTCAAGATTTGAACATGTCTCCGAGACAGTCTCCCAACCCGTACCTGATCCAGTCTCCTAAACAGTCAAAACCTTTGTGCAAGGTAGATATGGTTGAAGATGTTTCTGTTGTTGCCAAAATTTTGAATATCCCCGAAGACAATAACTCCGATGCTGAAGAAATCTAGCTAGTAAGGAATAGTTTTTGGAGTATGTCCGACCCAACACCTTGTGCAGACACTGTTATCAAAAGTAGACAGGGAAACATTTCCTACCAGCCTACATCCCATGTCAAAGTTCTCCAAACCTTTGACTCGAAGAAA
This sequence comes from Cynara cardunculus var. scolymus, assembly GCF_001531365.2. Taxonomy (NCBI): domain Eukaryota; kingdom Viridiplantae; phylum Streptophyta; class Magnoliopsida; order Asterales; family Asteraceae; genus Cynara; species Cynara cardunculus. Next base: position 6,123 of record NW_020202952.1, read on the forward strand.
GCACTGAAGCTCGCATTGGGATTAAAATGCGTTTATGAATACTTTTAGATCAAGGTAATGAAATCATCCAAACACCGGTACGAGGTGGTGTGTCACTCTGATTTGGACTGTGATTAGTGTTTAATGGTTGTCTCCATCGATGGTACCAGTATTTTTCAGGTACGGAAGCTCCACGATTAACACACATGTTCAATGTCCCAAGTCCACCCAAACCACCGTAATGCGAATAAAAAGGTTTTGGGTCATATATTGGCAGGGAGTTAAAGGAGGTAGAAGAGTGTACCGTGGAAAAGAAATCATGGAAGATGTGAACCAACAGTTTAATATTAGTATCTCCTACAACCAAGCATGGCTAGCAAAAATGTATGCCTTGCAACTGTTGAGGGGGACCCCTGAATCGTCGTTTAACCTACTCTCGGTTTATTGTCACATTTTGAAGATAGCAAATATGGGGACTGTGACAAAGATCGTTGTTGATGGACTTGGACGGTTCGACATGTTGGTTGTCGTACTCAGTTGTTCGGTAATAATTTTTGTGATATTTTTGAATTATTGTCATAATTTTATGTTCTGAAGTTTATATTTTTAACCTCGTTCATCTGCAGATTCTATCGTTTCTAGGACACATAAGACCGCTCCTTATAATGGACGGTGCCCATCTGAAGGGGTCATACGAACTGTATTTCCAAACGCGCACCACAGACTTTGTTGTCTGCATCTGAGCCAGAACCTGCGCCTAACCTCCAGTAAAGACAAAAGAAAAAGGTGGATGTTATGGGAGGCATGCAAAGCTTATAGGTTGTCAGACTTTGAAGCTACAATCGATTTGATGCGGTATAGTCTACCTAAAGCCGCTCAATATCTTGAGGAAGTTGGTTACGCTAGATGGGCACGATCGCATTTCCCTGGATTGCGTTACAGTGCAATGACTTCCAATAGTGCGGAGTCCGTCAACTCAGTAACCCGGTTTGCACGTTATCTTTCGATAACAATGTTAGTGGAATCTTATGGGGCGACATTGCAACAATGGTATTTTATACGTCGGCATAACGGAGGTAAATGCAACCGCTCAAAACTATATGTTTGATTATGTAACATATGCTAATGATATCAAATATTTGCAGCTTAAATGATGAATGTAGTGACTCCTTGGGTGGAGGCGAAATTACAAAAGAGAATCCATAGGAGTGCAAATTGGAAGGTATATCCCATTAGCGATTTGTTGCATGTGGGGAGACTGGAAGAAACATTTGGTGGAATGAAGAGGACATTGAAAAAACACGAAAGGAATAGAAAGAATTAAAGCACTCTATCCGCATGTTTTACCCAATAGAAAAAAACCGCAAATTGCATACATGTTCCAGTCTTCCTTTATTCTTATGGGCTGAAGCAGTAGCGACTGCTTGTTTTACCCAAAACCGCTCTCTTGTAAACAAAAGGTTTGGTAAAACTCCATATGAAATAATAAATAAAAGAATACCTAACATCAATTTCTTTCGAGTTTTTGGTTGCAGATGCTTCATTTTAAATGACAAAGAGGACAGAGGGAAGTTCGCTGCTAAAGTTGATGAAGCAGCTTTTGTTGGATACTCGAAGACATCCACTGCATACAGGGTCTACAATAAATGGACCAAAATCATCAATGAAAGCGTGAACATATCTTTTGATGAAGTCATTGATGTGGCTTCTGAACAATTCAGTTCAGGACCCGGACTTATAATTAACACTTCGCAGAAAGTTGATCAACCTGAGACTTCTAACTCTGATAAAGATGATTTACATTTCCTATTTGAACACTTTTATGAATAATATTTTGATAATAAACCTAATCAGTCTATTGTTTTGATCAGGGAAAATTCAACTGAACAACAGTTACAGTTATCAGGTCCATCACCTGATGTGCCTGTAACTGAAACAGAAGAGGAAACAGAAGTATTCGATGAAGAAATAGAAATGGAGAATCCGAACAATCCCGGTCAGTGTGAAGAGGGTGAAACTTCTGAAGTGCAAGAGGTGTTAGCTGAACAAATTGATAATAATCCACCTCAATCAAATGTTCAACCTATACTAGTTCCTATTATTGAACCTTCACCTGAACCTGCTCCTATAAACTCCCCAAGTTCTTATACTGATCAAAATTCAGATCAAAGTTCTTATACTCCCTTACCTCATAGCAAGAAGTGGACCCGAGATCATCCAATTCATCAAGTAATTGGTGATCCATCAGCACCTATTCGTATACGGTCCGCGACTGCTAATGAGTGTCTGTATTCCACGTTCTTGAGTACTATTGAGCCGACTAAGGTTTCTGAAGCCTTAGCTAATCCGGATTGGATATTAGCAATACAAGAAGAGCTGAACCAGTTCGAAGCAATCAAAGTTTGGAGATTGGTACCTCGTCCCAACAATAAGACGATTATCGGTACTAAATGGGTATTCAAAAATAAAAAAGATGAAGATGGTGTTGTGGTCAGAAATAAGGCTCGGCTCATTGCTAAAGGATATAATCAACAAGAAGGAGTTGACTATGACGAAACGTTTGCCCCAGTTGCAAGGATTGAAGCTATAATAATGTTTTTGGCGTACGCGGCACACAAGAGCTTCACGGTGTATCAGATGGACGTCAAGACAACATTTTTATATGGACTTCTCAAAGAGGAAGTCTATGTCTCACAATCGGAGGGTTTTGTTGATCAGTCAAAGCCGAATCATGTCTATATCCTTGATCGAGCACTTTACGGCCTTAAACAAGCTCCGAGAGCCTGGTATGATATCTTATCAGAGTTTCTAATAAAGTCAGGCTTCTCGAAAGTTAATATTGACACAACCCTTTTCATTAAAAAGGAAAAGTCTGATATTATTTTGATACAAATTTATGTAGACGACATAATATTTGGATCTACAAACCCCAAATACTGTAAAAACTTTTCTGCCTTGATGGTTTCACGTTTTAAAATGAGTATGATGGGTGAGATGAACTTCGTTTTAGGTCTTCAAATTAAACAATTATTCGGGTATCTTTATTTGTCAAACTAAATATATTTTAGATATCATGAAGAAATTTAATATGGAAAACTGTTTATCTATCAAAACACATATGGCTCATGGAACGAAGATTCAGGCTGATCCTTCTGGAAAAGTTGTTGATCAGAAAACATATCGAGGTATGATAGGTTCTTTGACGTATTTGACGTCATGTAGACCTGATATAATGTTTTCAACACATCTTTGTGCCAGATATCAGTCTAATCCAAAGGAGTCCCATCTAAGTGTCGTTAAGCGCATTTTTCGATATCTTAAAGGGACTGCTAATCTTGGACTCTGGTATCCCAAGGGTACTGGTTTTGAATTGACAGGTTATTCAGATGCAGACTATGCAGGCTGTATGTTGGACAGGAAAAGTACAACAGTACATCTATAGTTTTTGGGAGACAAGCTAGTCAGTTGGGCATCAAAGAAACAGAATTGYGTTTCCATTTCCACTGCCGAAGCAGAATATGTAGCTGCTGCAAGCTGCTGTTCTCAAGTGCTATGGATGCAGACACA
>NW_020202952.1:10344-15997 GCF_001531365.2 Cynara cardunculus var. scolymus
CTATATGATAAACTCTTATCCGGATAAGATTAGATATACTTTGCAAAGGATTGAGCGGATTGTTAAATCGTTGAATTCATTTATCTGAATTCCTAAGTCGTTTGTTGAGATTATTTTTTCATGTCTTTAAATCGTTTAATTCTTGAGCGGTTTAATTCTTAATTCGAGCGATTTAACTTTCTTTGTTGAGCGATTTATTTCTAAATCGATTGAACCTTGAGCGATTTATCCTTAAACCGGACAAGTCTTGACCGGTGTTCTTCTAAATCGTCTATGCCTTGAGCGATTTATTGTCCGGATTAACATTTAGATATTTCACATTCTATAAATCGGACACCTCTTGACCGATTTATTYTAATCCGGATAAGWSTTGAGCGATTTAGAATTTGAACGGTTTTTGACTTTSACTATAAATATTSGCCTCATTTTTACTTTTTACTTTTTATCCTCATTTACTMTTCATCGTCTTCTCCGGTCATTCCTCTGGTTTATCGCTCARATTGTTATTGATTCTACTGTTTCATCTCATTGCTCATCAAGGTTTATTTCGTTTGATTCCTTTATTCATATTTCCTTGATCGATTGGACTTATATTGGACTTATTTGGACTGGTTGGACTGATTTCTGTGATTTACCTTGAATCGAAACTTAAATCAAACCATAAAAGGATAAATAATAATAAAATCAGTATTACCTTTGTTTTTAGTTTCGAATAGTGTTTTTGTCTATTTTATTTTTTATTTTTTTAGTGTGTTAAGTGTTTTTTAGTCTTGTGTTGGTTTTTGATCGGATATTTCACCAGACAAGGTGATCGGAGTCTACTCCGATCAACCTTAATCCGGTTGATGTTGTCTCGATTAGAGTTTAGACTTAGTGTTTTTTGGTTGATTTTTTTTTCTTTGTTGTCCGGATCCAAATCCGGTCACCATTTTTTTTTGTTTTTCGAAGTGTTGATTTTTTTTTCTTTGTCGTCCGAATTTCTAATCTGGTCACCAATTTTTTTCTCTAAGTGTTTTAGGCTAAGTTTTTTGTTATTTATTTTTGTTTTTGTTATTTTTTTAGTTTAGTTTAGTGTTTTATTTTTTTTGTAGTTAATTTTTTTTAGTGTCTATTTTTTTATTTTTTTTTTATTTTTTTTGTTGTGTTCTTATTTTTTTGTTAATTCGAATTTTTTTTTAATAAAATGGATTCTAATTTTTTAGATTTTTTACAGGTCAATTGTTAGGACTGAAAATCAGTATTAATTGTATTCGTCTTGAAAGTTAAATATAGTCTATAATTGTAAAAGTCAGCGTGTTTGACTTTTCTTATAGGAGTTTGACTTTGACTTGTGTTAGTAGTTTGACCATATAAATATGGTTTGTCTTTRTAATTTGTAAGTAGAGAGCTCATTTGTATATTCATACACGTAATAAGAGGTTTGACTGAATTGTAGAGATTGACTTTTCCTCTCAATATTCATCTTGATGTTCTTACAAGATAAATCCAGATCTGCCATATTATGAAGATAACATGAAGATTGATCAGTGAAATAGGGACAAACAATTGGTATCAAAGCATGTGTGCAAATCAAATGAAGAAATCAGAGATAAGTGAAGATTTTATTTTCTGAATTTTTTTGTTCTTCGTGTTCTTCATTTTTTTAGATTTTGATCCGAATTTTTCGTAAAATCTTGTGTTTTTGTGTTAAAAACAGGATCAAAATGCTCGAAATTGAATTGTGAATCGTTGTTATTCACAAAGATTTGTGATTTGATCATTCGATTTTTAATTTTTGGTGGATTTTGTGTTTTAGAATTTTTTTGTGTTCTTGAATTTTTCTTTAAACCAGTGTTTTTGATCCATTTTTTTTAAAAGTTTTTTTTTATTTTTGTGTGTTTGATAGGTTTTAATCTTCTTTTGAATTTTATTTTGGTTGATTTTGTGTTAAATCGTCCAAAGTTCAACCGGATTAAACACTTAGATTTTCTTTGGGCTTAAAATCAATCTGGCCCATTATATCTTGACTGGATAAGAGTCCGGTTACTTCATTCATCTTCCCGCACACAGCTTGATTGGGAGACTTGAACGGATATCTAAATCGCAGGCTTCATTGACAGTTTGAGCGGATAAAGAGGTAAACCGCACAACACTTGACCGGACAAGTGAGCGGTTTAAGATAAACCGTACATCATACCATCGGATTCGCAAATCACAGCGTGCATCAATCGGATTCGAGCAAGGTTAAACCGCACAATACTTGACAAGGGTTCTTGAGCGGTTTATGCTAAACCGCACACCTCTTCAGTGGATTAAGAAGCTAATTCGCAGAAGTCTTGACTGGATTATAAATCGCACAATTTTTTTATCCGGTTTACAAAATGCTCAGGTAATCGGACAAAGGTACGTTTGTTTTCCTCTAATCCACTCACTGTTCTTGATTCAATTTGTGTGTATATCGTTCCTTGATTCAATTTGATTCAACAAAATTGTTGATTGGGTTAATTGGATTTCTTAAATCACTCAGGTAAGTTTCAATCTCATCAATCGATTTAGAACACTGTGGTGATTACACTGTTTGATTGTAGATGATTTGTAGTTGAATCTTATAAATTTTGTGTGATTACACTGTTTGAACGTTCCTTTTTGCTGGTTCTAACTAAAGATGGTCAATTTTGAGAACCTATCTGTTTTTATACTGGTTGATTGTTGAAGTGATTTGAGCAGGTTTAGGTTCGTGTTTTGTGACTGTGTGTTTGCAATTTGTGGACTGAAACAGCAGCAGCTACACAGTGAACTGTTTAGAGTGCAGTTTTGAACGTGTTACTGTTTTGATTTTGAAGTTATGGATAGCTTCATTGGTCAAGTTTGTTTGATTACAGAATTGTGATTGAATTTTGATTTGGTTCTTCGGTTTATTGCAAAACAAGGTGCTATAAATTTGTTCATTCATTACATTGTATTAGAATTTCTAGTTGTGACAGTCTGTATTCGACAGCAGTTTTAGAAGAAAGACAATTCTGAAGTGCAAATCGAACACAGGGGTGCTCAGTTGTGTTTGTTGTTTGTACACAAAAGACAGGAACTATAAGCACCAAGTGAACCTCCTGCCAATTAAAGCTATCTGGGCTGGTCTAAATTGTTTTAACAGGTTCACTCAATGCTGAATTTGTGAAGTTTTTGGCTGTATAAACAGTGTTTTAATCTGTTTTGATGAGGCAAATGTGCAGGTTCAAAGTTGTCCATAAGATTGATTGTTCAAATGATTGAATCTCCTGTTTTTGCTGTTGTTGTTTAAGCAACAAATACTCATCCAATATTGACAACTGCTATGTTGCAATTATTCTTGATTTTGAGCAGAGATTCTGTGATTTTGAAGTTGTTGTCTCACTTCTTGGACAGACCTTTGAAGTTTTGAAGCTGAGATTGTAGAGTCATTGGAGTTATAGCATAAATTGAACTGCACCTAAATCACTGACTTGTTTACACAGTTTATGTAGTGAGGTGTTGTTTTTGCTTTGTCTGTTTAGTAATGTACAGTAGGTTTAGTTTGCAGTCTTGACTGTTTTTAGAACAGATTTCAAACTGTTTATTGAACTAGTGCATGTTTGAATCTGTTACTGTTTTGCTTCATTGGTCAAGGGTCGACTGTTTTTTTAAGGATTCTGTTTTGTTTCATCTTGACAGCCTCTTTAAGCTACACAGTTATACAGGACTGAAACAGCAGCTACACAGCTTTACAGCTACACAGGACTGGCACAGAAGCAGCTGTGTGTTCAACTGTCTTGACTTTGCTCTCTGGGATTAAGAACAGCAACAAGAAGTCACAGCAGCCTGTTTAGAGTGTTGTTGCTATTTGTTTAAAGTTGTAGAATCATACAGTATCAAGGACATCTCAAGCTAGCTTGGACCTGATAATTGTTCATTGTTTAAAGCGTAGATTGTATTGTATTTGGGCTTGAATTAGTTTGTTTTGGACTTGGACATTTTTTTATGGGCTTATATTTGTTGTGTTTTTTGGTTTTGTGTTTTGTTTGTGCTTAGATTTTAATTTTTGGATCATCGTTTATCTGTTTTATTTTGTGTTTTTTTAACTGTTTGAGAACTCTTTGAACTGTTCTGCGTCACGTAAACTGTTTTTCATTAGTTTTAACTGTCTTTGATTGTTTTTCAACAGTTTTGACTGTTTTACTGATATTTGACAGTTTTTCGTTGATTTTCTTAATTCTCATCAGTTTTTGTGTTTTTTCTATTCTTTTTGAGCTTAAATTGTTCTTGTTTCTTTTAACTGATCTCACTGCATAGATCCTTTAACTGATCTATTTTTCTCTAATGGCAGATATGATAAAGGAGTTGAGAGCTAAGATTGTTGAGCTGGAAAAGAACATCGAGAGTTATAAGGAGAAAGAGTTGATGAATAATGAAGTATTACATCAATCTTGCATCAATCAGATGAAAAAGATGACACTCCAAATTCAAACTTTCCAGCAAGAGTTAAAATCAGAAAAATTGCGTTCAAATAATTTTGAAGATCAATTAAAAACGCTAAAAGAAAGATATACCAAAGTATATATGGAAAATGCTGGAAACTTGAGTTGGGCTAAGTCATTGCAATCTGAGTCCAAAATATCTGAAGAAAAATCCAATGCTTTAAATTCCGAGTTATCTGAATTGAAGAAAAAATATAAATCATTAGCTTTAGTTAATGACGAACAAATTGTCAAAATAAGTAAGCTTGATTCAAAAATAATTCAGTTAAATAAAACTCTGAAGGAAAAAGAAGAAATTTTATACAAACGTGGACAAACTGATCAAACCATCTTTCTAAACAAACCATCTGAAGCAAGATTTTTTAACCCTCGGGAAGGGTTGGGGTTTGAAAATCCGAAATTTTTAGAAAAAACTTTAAAATCTGCCCCGACCTTATATGATTCTCAATATATTGTCTGCGGTCCCGATTATTCTGTAAAGTTTACAAAATCTTCTGACGAGGTTGAACAAAAAGAAGACCTTAATCGTCAAAGAAAAGACAAAATGCAAGTTCCGTTTAATTATTCAAAATTAAAATGAAAGTTACAAAGATCAAGACTATGTAGTTTCAACAGATTTTATACATAGTAATTCAAAAGCAGAGCTTGAAGCAAAACCGGTTGAGCCTAAACCTTATATTTCTACTTTTATTTTAGAAAAACAAGTGGCTCAGCTGGAAAAGACTTTAAACGAGGAAAGGCTTTCATTTGATAACCAAAAACAAGAATTTTTAAATGAAATTGAATCTTTAGAAAATTCTATCAAGAAAACGGAACAAGCTGAGTCTGAGTATTTCTCGTGCGACAAATCTTTATCTGAAGCTAATGACTCAGAAGAAATAAATGCATTTAATGAAGAAATTAATTTTTCAAATATTTTAAATTCAGATGTCTGTTTAGATGATGACGTTGATAAGTTTGATATTACAAATAATTTACCCAGTCATGAAGATTTTATTGTTAAAAACAATATGACTGAGGATTCTGATTTACCTTCAGATTTTACAAAYAATTTTAATCACAAACCTGTTTCCGAGGATGTTTATTATAAAAAGATTAAAACCAAAAAGAATCGAAGGAAACAGAAGAAGCTTACAAAGAAAAAGAAAGTTCGACATTCTAGTAAATCTAATAATTTTCTTTTT
>NW_020202952.1:16166-16689 GCF_001531365.2 Cynara cardunculus var. scolymus
TTGATGAATTATTTGATATTGGAAATAGTAAAAATTGTTGTTCTCCAAGTAGAGTAAATGAATTATTTCAATCTTTTACTTCTTTTAAACCATACCATTTCATGCATTCTGTGATATCTTACGTATCTAAAAGTGCTAAAAAGAAAATATCTAATAAAAATAAATGGTTTGAAAGTTACAACATACCCCAACCCAATACTAACAATATAGGACAGAAGTTCGTTTGGGTACCAAAATCTACTTGATCTGATTTTGCAGGTGTGTCCATTTTGTGCTGATCAGAATATCATTTCAGTGATACACCAATGCAGGGGGAGTTGTRATTTATTCCAAACAAGGTTTCTAAACACTCAGTTTAGGACCCGAGCTTAAATACCGAGGCTTCTGAACATTTCAGTTCAGAACCCGTACTTAAAATGTTTTCTTCAATTTTCTTATTCTTTTGAGCTTAACTGATTCATTACTCAAATCTACTTTTTAGGGGAAGTTTCCTAGAAAGTTCAATAAATGGTTTTGGAAAATG
>NW_020202952.1:20009-26227 GCF_001531365.2 Cynara cardunculus var. scolymus
AGGCGGGGGGGAGCATCTGATCGGCAGAGTACTTCATCTGACAGTACTTCTACAACTTCTTCAAGTTCGGAAGCTACTGAAACCGATAATGAGGCAGTTTCTGGTGATCATGGTGATGATGATGATAATAATGATGATGGAGCGGATGACCGTGCTCAAACTGGTCCTTCTCAGAATATTCCAATTGGAACACTGTTGATGACATAAATGATATTTTTCTAGAATATTCAACTCAACAGCCTTGTCCGAGCTTATGTTCATTGTCATTCAATATTGACGACGTTGATGATTATGATCGTATTCTTCAAGATCTTCCTAACGTAGAAGGAGATGAGGGAGTTGCAGTTGAAAATGTTGAGAGATTGAGTGAAAGGGACGTAGAAGAATATGGAGAGGGTGAGAGTGGAGCAGAAAAATAGTATCAAGCTCCTTTCCTAGCTGAAACACATAGTCGGGCAACCACATCTGCTACTGACATTTATTCGTTGAATGTTGGTATTGAACAAGACATAGCTAGCCCAGCTATGCAAATGCACACCCCACCCATCCACTCAACTGGTTCTCAACAACCAGTTGTTTCAATTGAACACGGGGATAGAACACATCTGCTAACTACTTCTCATTTGGAGAATGTAATTATTGAAATAAGTAGGCCGCTGCCCCAGCCTACGACTTCGATTCTGTGCACCTCGAGTCTAGAGCCGATACACTTAGGTACACATGAGTCTAGAGCATCTGTTGCTCCAAGTGCAGTTCTTAGTGAACCTACCGGAATGACCAGAGTGGTGTCTTTGGACATTTCACAAGAACAGGTCGGAAGTCCTACCAATGCTAATATTATGCCAACATTGAACGTAGGCACAACAGTTTATTCAACTGTGTTACAACTGGTAATCTAAGTGATCCAGGTGTGAGTTTACCCGACTTTGTGTCAAGGGAATATTTGGACGGCACCCTAAAGGCTGTTCAAGATAATATGGATGCTCAAATGGCCAATCTGAAAAGACTTCTGAAGGGAAAGGAAACTGTAGAAGAAGAGCCACCATCTGCGCCATCACCACCACATGTATCTGAACCGTCAGTACAATAACAATCGGTGGATGAACTTAAATTGTTACTATATGCAAAATTGATGGCATCTCAAAATCCAGACGCTGAAGATGTAGATTTGGTTGGCCTCTTACGACAACAATTAGACGTTAACCCTTTTGTTCGAGCCTCAAAGTTTTTGGCTTTTCAAGATAAGGTTACTTCTAGCTTTTCTAAAGTTAGCAAGTTAATTACATCCAAAACCCAAGATCTAAAAAGTCCAATGGATGCCCTTGTTGAACGGGTATCTACTTTGGAAGAAACTTGCAGGTCTCAGGGCATATCTCATAAACGAAGGCATGATGATCCGGATGATCCAGATAGTCATGAGGGGGAGAGGAAGAGATAGAGATTGTCCGAGACATCTGAGCAAGCTGCAAGGGTTGGAGAGGAGCCATCAACTCAAGACGTTATTGCTGAAACTTCTGTCCCGGAATCTGTTCGGGAAAGAATAATTGAAGCTATTGTAATAGAAGATGAAGAAATGGAGACAAGTCCTACGATCGAGCCAATGGTTGAAAAGTCGGCAGACTCCATAGTAGGAACAAGGATGTTATTGGACTTGTCTGCCAATGTAGGTTTCAACAATGTGTTCTCTACTACTCTGGGTGGAGAGCAAGATTTTGGAGAAGACATTGACGACATTGACGAGTCGACTGGGATCTACTTTGATTTTGAAGCTGATATAAATGATGAAGATCCAGTTTTTCCTATTCAAGAAGACCGTCAGATTATTCCAGAATCTTCCACTGCAGATCTACCCGATGTATCAGACATTCCTGCTCCAAGAGAACATGTTGATCCTACTGAAATCTTCACCAGAAATTATGTGCCATTTCATATCAGAGCGAACTTTCCTGGTTATGATAGAGAAAGAATCCGAGAGCCATATTTAGAAGATATCTACTTTGGAATTTTCATCCGATATCGAAAAGTTCTGAGCGGTGATAAAGTTCTTGGTATTCATCGTCAAACCAAAGATTACCGCATTGAATACAAACATCTTTTGAAAGCCAAGCGCCTACCTATAAGTGAAGTGCGTACCAAGCATCGGGTTGTCACGATCAAGCAAATTGATGCTCAAAAGCTTCTAAGAATCTGGTATCCTGTGTTTACAATGACTAGATAGGATGGACAGATCTGGAGATTCAGCGAAGCTGATTTTTCAAGCCTATACTTGGAAGATCTTGAATACATGTACTTCGAAATCAGAAACATGACAAACAGGAAGGAAGGAGAACTGATTGCTCTTGATGCTATTAAGAGATTTATGCATTGTCATGTGAAGCCGGCTATGGTCATTGATGTTCAAATGGGCCTTGAAGACAATCAACGGATCATCAATCTGAAAAGACCAAATCAAGAATTAGAAGATATTGATGCTTATCCTGTCTATATGATTCTTGAAAATCCAGAGTTCGGGGTCATATATTTTGCTCAACTTCAGGTGAAGAAATTCATGAGATTTAGTGAGTTGAACAAATATTCTGATGGTACGATAAGGTTGGTGAGAAGGGCGCTTGACTTAAAAAGAGTAAACAATGACAGAGCTACTGAATCTGAGAGGATGAGTTCCAAAGAAAGATATTTGTTGATCAGTACGATAAATCTGCTCGAGGAGAAAATCCAATACAGGAACGCTCTGAGAAGATTAGAGAAAATTCTTGGACTTCAAAAGACAAAATTTACAAGAGTCCAAACTTGAATCCAAAGGGGGAGAATGTTGGGTTTGAGTAAGAGATTTATTGTTGTATTCAAGTTTCTCCTTAGTTTATTTGCTTTGTAATAGTGTAGCTTTACTATTTCCTTAGTATAAATAGTATTTTCCTTGTAATTGTCATTACAAAGTCATTAGCAGATTGTAATCAGAATTAGTGCCGTAATTCTCTCTCTCTCAATCAAATCAGTAACATTTGATGATCTATTCTTTCTACTATTTCATTCATCTTGTTCTTGAAGATTTTATCATTTTTGTATGAATCTTGGACTTCACATCCAAGTTCGATCTTTTATAATTTATTGTACTGAAATGATGATGATGTGACAAGTCCCATTATGTTTCCCTATAAATAACCTTGTTTTCCATTACAAACTTGCTCCACCATCAAGTATTCATTAACTCTCAACTCAGTAGATAAAAAATGGTGAGGCATTGCAACTGTGGCGCTGATGCAATCATCAGAATGTCATGGACCGATCACAATCCAGGCTGTCAATTCTTTTGTTGTTCACTACATGTGAGTGTTTTCGTATATGAAACGTTCATATATAATTGTGTTTATATATATATATATATATATATATTCCTTACATTTTTGTAGGGAAGAAACTGTGGATTTATTGATTGGCTTGATCCACCCATGTATCCCAGATCTGTGCTAATTATTCCAGGGTTATTAAGATCAAAAAATAATCTTGAAGCATCACTTTTTGAAGCTATTTTACAAGCTCGCCAGTTGAAGACGATGTTGGTGATAAGTTGGATTTCCTTTTAGTGATTGTTATGTTTTTGTTCATCAAGACGATTGTAGGATAATTGTCATTTACGATTTAATATTAGTGAAGACCATTTAAAAAATAGTGCAAACAATGTCATTTACACCAAATAAACTTTTTATTGCACCTAAGATATACGTGTTGAATACTAGAGAGATGCCAAACGTGAACGAAACTTCATCGCATGAAGGTCAGTCGGCAACTCACAATATACATTTTGTCCTAGGGACAACTGCTCAACAAACATACAATAGCACATCCAACAATCGCCGTGCACTCCAGACTGTCGAGGCACGTCTTCTGAATAAAATACTTTTAGATTCGGCAATCTGATTGTCTCCCTGACCCCTATATAATATCCTATTTCCAATAGGAATTCGGGCAGGAACTTCTTTAACACAAGGGTGATACCATTAATTTATTTCTTGAACATTTCTGGCGGACAAGTATCGTATATAGTCAAACGCCATGACCTTAGTTTGAGCTCTCCAATCACTCAATGAGCACTTGGCATGTTTATTGGGATGAATACCTGAAAAATAAGTTGCGAATAAGAATTGATGAATAAAATATTTTCTATATATAACAAAATTGTTGCGTGATTCTACCGACCCGTTCGATGTTTCGCTATGACGGATATGGCTCTCGTGTACCATCGCCGAACACCTTCTGATCCGCAGGGCCAAGATTTGGGTTGGCTAAACTTGGTATCCAACAAGGCCGTATGATGGTCCAACAGTCTATCAGTTGCCTCTTGCGGAGAAGATACGTGTTCCATGCATCAAGATGCTAAAAATACAAAACAATGAATTAATTATAATTAAATGAGTCAAAAATGTAATTTTTCCAATTTAATTAGTAAATAGTGTAATTCTCATATCTCATTCCCAAACATCCTGAAGCAAGTCTGCCCAACAGTTGGCCCCAAAACTCCTTTTCAAGACGCAAATATTCTAGCGTCGTTAAACTTACCAGGGGTAACTGATCAACATCATACAATTAAGCAACGTCTTCAATGGACGTTGTGGGCATCGATGAGGGTATTTGGTCAACAACTTTCTTGTTCTTCTTTTTGCCTTTCAGGATCGTAAATGGAGATGAGATCCACCGCGATTTCTTGCTCACTCGCTTCGCAGGAGCATCGGGCAGACAAACCTCTTCCTTCGACTCGGCAAATGGGATATTGCATGATGTAGATGCCGCAGCATCCATCGCAGGTTGTTGGTGTGGCATAAACTGTGTACGCACAAGCCACGATAAATTAAAAAGTTTATCTAATTTAATTATTAACTTCATAAATAAAAACATTAAAAAACTTTAACATATTTACCATATCCTGAAAGTTGTAGGGCATCGGTATGTATTGTGTACACACAATCCAATATAAATTAATTTTTAATATAATTGTTAACTTTTAAATTAAAATAAATAAAACCTTAAACCATATTTACCGCATACATCGTTCATACTGATGCGTCCAAGGTGTGTCCACATGTATCATCGATGGCTAATAATGCAACATCCAATATAAATTTACTGTTTATATAATTGTTAACTTGCAAATTAAAACATCAACAAAAATAAACACTCTTACATAGACGTCATGCGGATGATTGTATCATGAAGGATCAGCCGTAGGTCCTTGACCACGCATATCGTTAAAGAATCTTGCTTCGAGTGACCCACATTTTTCATTTATAAGGTCCGTAACCGAAGCGAGCTTTTCATCGACCTCAACATGAAATTGGCGCCATTCATCACAAAGTTGGACGTCGGTATATGTAAATGATGAATGGCGATGATATTGCTCATATTGTGGTCTATGAGAAGTGTTGGACCTAAAATTCAGCTTTGATATTGATCTAATACTCTGAATGAACTCTAAGACGATTAAAGTGCAGCGGAAACAATAATAAGAATAGAACAGAGTACATAAATCAAGAACACACAATAAAGATGAGGAAGAAGATGAACACAGGAGAATTGCTTCAAAGGTTTTTCAATTCATTCAATTGAAAAATTAGACGATTACAATACGGAAGCACACATATTACAAAGGCCTTAGCCGCTATTTATACTAGTTCCTAACGACCTTACTGACARGATCTTGAYKCGTGAAATCATCTAAGCCGTCCAAATAAAGTCGATTAAGTCCTAGTCACGTGAGAAGCACATGCAGCTADTAACCATTGAAAAACAGTTGGAACATAATCTTCACAGAAGACGAAATCCGCAGACCCTCTGTGAGCCATCTCAAAGGCTCTGCTGTAATTAACTTGCATGTTCTTATTGACAGAGGACCATTTTCCAGAACCTCTGTGTGAGACATTAGAGGTTCTGTCACACTTTACTTGCTCGAATATAAGGCTTCTGTCGATAGTCCTCTGTTGTCTTCTGTGGAAGATATCCTTCTGTCAAGACTTGTAGAATACTTTTTCATACTTTTACAAGAAGTGAATAATAGAGCTAACAATCTCCCCCTAAGTATGAAAAAGTAAATTTGGACAAATGGGTGCAAGAATTGACTAATGAAAGAATACAAGAGGAGATTAAACTCATCCTCTGAAAAAGAATTACATAAATGAATGAATTGAAAATATTGAGCAGGCCTATACTATTACAAGAGATTAATC
>NW_020202953.1:0-2216 GCF_001531365.2 Cynara cardunculus var. scolymus
AGGCTCTGTGAGTTTGAGCTGAGCAAGTACTCATCTCTCTGTGGATTTTCAAAACCGTTTAGGTAATAAAAAGGTGAAACATTATAAGAAGACCCGACACATATCACAGAGGCTATGTTACCCTTAGGCCTCTGACAGAACTCTCTTAATAAGTTCTTGTCTATTGATATGGTGCACGTGGTTCTGTGGATAAGGGTTATAACCTGCACGCGCGTGTCAGAAAAGGGGGCACACGTCATCAATCGCGCGTCTTCCCAATACGGCGTGTCATACTTTTTTGAGCCATTTTAACCCAAAACCACTCATCACGACCTTTCGTCATCAAAACGGTTCATTTTAAATCCCTCCCTATAAATACCCCTTCCCCCCAAATCAAAAACCTTTACCACTCTCAAATATTCCGGCGAACCTGCAACTTGCATTTTCTAAAGCAATAATCTGCAAAATGTCTTCCTCCTCCGCTTCTTCACAGTCCGTCAATGTTTCGAGTGACAACGAAGTTACCCAGGCTCAGGCGTTGACATCCCACGCACTGTCCTTCGTCCAAAACCGTTATGAGAAGGTCGTGCTCGTCAAAAAGCCCAATAACTACTACTTTGTTCCTTCAACAGCAGGTTTTCCTGAATTTACTTTTCCTTTACTTGAAATACTAAGAAACCATCCCCTGTTCTTTGCCCTATCTGCTACTAAACCTACCCCTGAATCCTACATAACCCAATTTCTCTTGAGTTCTTACATAWCAASTTTGGACAATTCTGGACTGACCATCGTTGGATACGCCTCACACCCCATCAATAAATCGTTGGTACCTTTTGAACTTAATGTGGATAATTTGAGAACTGCCCTACGTTTACCCACACTGGAAGCCCTTAAATTAAATGCTTATACTGCACCCCTAACAGACGAGGAATTGATTCAATTCCTAGAATTCCACTCCTATGCGACTCCAATCGTCAAGAGGACTCAATTTAAGCGCAAAGATTTACCTCTAGTCTGGAACACTCTATTTTCCATAGTCAACTGCTGCTTGACAGGGAAGGTGGGAAGCCACGACCAGACCTCGCATGCCATGATGTCAATCGTCTACGGGATCTACTTCAACCTGCCACTCGACTATGCATAATTAATTTTCGAGGACATGGTTGGACTCATCAAGAAGAAATGCGCGAGTCAAAAGGGAGAAAAGTCCAAGGTCAAAGCACAGAAGAAGGCCAAGGAAGACATGAACCAACCCAACCTCATTCTACAACGGTTCCTTGGTCTTGTCTTTGGCGATCTGTTAGCAGCAAAGCTTCCCTCTATGGAGCCAAATGCGAGGTTGTACCCGTTCTAGGAATTTCACCCAACTGAGCATGAGCAAGGGTACAGAAGCCCTAGACCTTTATCAAGAGCCATGCTCAAATTTCTTAGCCACGAAGATAAGAAGGCCTATAGACATGGATTCAGGCGACCAGAGCCGGTCCCTGAGACCCCACCACGAATAAGAATCCAACTAGGTGAGCGAATTGACAAAATGAGGGTTGAGGGACGTACGGAGGAGCCTGCAGAAGCTGGTAAGATGAGTGAGGCAGTCCCTAGAATCCCAAGTCCCCCACCCAAGAAGCTTAAGAAGACACAGAAGGGTGCCGACTCTTCTGTGAAGAAGAAGGGGAAGAAGAGGCCTGCAGAAGAAGAAGGCCCAAGTGGTCCTCTGCCAAAGTCTAAAAAGAAAAAAACGAAGAAGGCTAAACCAACAGAGCCTGTGGTCACAGAGCCTGTAGTCACAGAGCCTGTGGTCACAGAGGCTATGGCACAAGAGAGCCCGACAAAGGCTACCACTCCTAAGCGCAGTAGATTGCGCAAAGTCGTACTAGATGTTTCCCCAACAGAACAAATCCAGGACGTTATCTTCAATATCCAAAAGGAATTCAAGGAGCCAATCGATATATCCAAGTTGGGGACAGAGGTCATCTTAGACGACGAAGAAGAAGAGGAAAAGGAGCTAGGTGAGGGAGAACAAGATGCCGAAGGCACACAACCCAACCCACCTCCCAGTGCATCCCACGCTTCTAGGGGCCTTGTTCTAGAGGGATCCCATATTGAACAAGGCACGCACATGCCGAGCCCAACCCAGCCTATCCACGCAGAGGACATTCTTTCATCCTCTGTGGAACGCACAGCCAGGCAACCACATATTACTCCTTCATCCTCTCAAAAGGATGAAGGTTTTACTACAA
>NW_020202953.1:5221-8330 GCF_001531365.2 Cynara cardunculus var. scolymus
ACGTGACTATGTTTGTAATCTGCTTTATTTGAATGACTTAGATGAATTTGTACGTCTAGGTCATGTCAGAAAATCCGTTAGGAACGAGTATAAATAGCAACTTAGGCCTTTGTAATTCAGTGTGCTTCCATATTGTAATGTTAACATTTTCAATCAATTGAAAATCATTTGAAGCTACTCTCTCATTGTTCATCATTTATCAACTGTGTTCTTCATCGATTGTTTACTCTATTTGTTCTTATTGTTTCCGCTGCACTGTTAATGTTTAAAGATCATCCAGAGTATTTGATTAATATCCAAAACTGAGTTAATCGATCCTATCAAGTGTTTATGGTATGAAATGATATCATTAGATTCAATAGATTATCAAGATTTAAGAAAGTTCATCATATGAACTTTGACTTGATCAAGTTAATGATTTGAGAGAGAATATAAATGATAAAATAAAGGTAGGATTTTGGTTTATTATGCCAAATACGTTATATTAAGTTAAAATTCAGAAATTGGAATAATTTGGAATCAAAATAGTTTGAAAAAAAATGTATGAAAATGAGAATTTCGACTTACGAATGCACTAAAAATGTGCACACTTTGAAAAACTGTATAAAATCATAGAAAAATCCAAATGAGGTGAGGCTAATTTCCTTAGTTAGATAATTGAGTTTAGTTTATTTCTTATTTTATGATCAAGACATGAATTCGAGTTTAAAATGAACAAAATAGTTCTGCAAGAAGCAGTTATACATAGAAATCTAGGCAAAGTGTTCATGTAGGATATGTGTATAACATGAGTTTCTTATATTGGTTTCTTATGAGATTTTGTACATTCACTCCAGGGGTAATTAGGACATATTTTGATGCTTTGGAAGCATTCTAGGTGTGGTAGCTTGGACTTGCTTTGTGAGCTCATTTCAGAGCTTTTGGTATTATATGGTTGCTTAGTGAGTTATATAGTTAATTGTGTTGATCCCAAATCTCTCAATAACACTAATAATCAAGTCAAGAATAACCAAATTATCGTGTTTTAATGAACAAAATGATGAACACTCAAGAACAATGTATGAACATTCAAAGAATAATCTTGAGTGCCAAAGATTTCACTTTATTCAATAATAATGTAAAAACGTAAAGCGTTATTAATTACAATAGGCCTAACCACCTATTTATACTAGTATGCTAATAAGAAGATAACTATCTAGTGAGACTATTTAGCTATTTTTCTACTAACAGATAAAGCTTATCTATAATAAGGATAAACATTAAAACAAGATAAACTTTGTAGAATCCAGCAGTTGAATGGTTATCTTCATATCTTCATTGCTTGCCTCTACCATAGTTCCTTGGCTGTGGAACATGCATCAAGGGATTGGAAGATTTCATTGGATATGACCATGATTATCAGTCTTTTGGCCTTTTTGTCGGTCTCAACCCGCTCTATTTCGTCATCATCCCAATTCTTCTCATCCTTAGGCATGTAGTAGGTGGGAATTTCAGCTGTGATATTTGTTTCTGGGACTCTTGGAACAAGAGTCAGTGGAACATAGGGACCCTCCATAACAAATCGCAGAAGGTTTATGTCCATCCCTTCCAGAAAATTCACCATTCGTATCCTCCATTGTGGGTACTCTTCTTTTTAAAGAGTTGGAGGTTTGGTGAGGGAACCAACACTGTAGACAGAGTTCCAGTTGGCCATTAAGATTATTAGAAGAGAGAAAGTTTACGTTTTAGAGAAGATATTTTTGTGAATTGAGAGTTTTTGATGATCGTTTGATTGGAAAAACAATCAATTGGCTCTGATACCAATTGTTGATCCCAGATCTCTCAATAACACTAATAATCAAGTTAAGAATAACCAAATTATAGTGTTTTAATGAACAAAATGATGAACACTCAAGAACAACGTATGAACATTCAAAGAATAATCTTGAGTGCCAAAGATTTCACTTTATTCAATAATAATGTTAAAACGTAAAGCGTCATTAATTAAAATAGGCCTAACCTCCTATTTATACTAGTAAGCTAATAAGAAGATAGCTATCTAGTGCGACTATTTAGCTAATCTTCTACTAACAGATAAAGCTTATCTATAATAAGGATAAACATTAAAACAAGATGAACTTTGTAGAATCCAGCTGTTGAATGGTTATCTCTGTAATATTTGAGTTTCAAGTTTTGGTTTAAGATTTTGGAATATATATATATATATAGGAATGTGTGTATGTATAATTGTTTTTATTGGAAGTAAAAACAATTACGGGAAGAGGGAAGTCGGTAGTGTGTGTGTGTGCCGCAATAATGGTGTCTCCTCTTACTATAAATAGTAAGAGGGAAGGATGTAGAGGGTTTACACACTTGCTATATTAGAAACGTTTTCTTTGTTATATCATCCGGATTTTGGCAGAAAAAGGAAGAAGAAGGGAATTCAAACTTTATTTTTTTCAGTTTAAAGGTGAATGTATACCGCTTTAAAGTATTGGTTAGTAATTCTTTTTGTTGGACCGATACTAGGGAACCGCCCACATGATATTGTCCGCTTTGGGCTGCCCCTCCTGGCAACAACCCCTCATGGCTTTAAAACGCGTTACTGGTAGGAGCAAGATCCCCCTTCCTTATAAGGAAGACGAATCCCCCTAGCCTCACCGATGTGGGATGCTCCTGCATTGCTACAGGAGCGTTGGGTTTAAGAATCGCGGATTTGACCAGCTCGAGGGAATGATGAGGTGGAAGTCCAACATTTCCCCCCCCCACATTGGTGCGGCACTAGCTCTGATACCAATTGTTGGACCGATACTAGGGAACCGCCCACATGATATTGTCCGCTTTGGGCTGCCCCTCCCGGCAACAACCCCTCACGGCTTTAAAACGCGTCACTGGTAGGAGTAAGATCCTCTGTCACACCCCGCTAAAGCGGAAACACGGGATTGTAACAGGCAAGCGGATCTTGTCACAGTTTAAGACAAACAAATTTACAAAAAGGCCATAAATAAAGGTTCATCGACTTTAGCACGGCATAACCATTACAAAAGTAATTACAATTTTAATCCAAAATCAGACTTAATCTATCTTCAATCCGAGGAATACTTCCAGGAGTTCACAACTTACTTAGCAC
>NW_020202953.1:10040-16661 GCF_001531365.2 Cynara cardunculus var. scolymus
GGTTAACAGGGCCTAAAAAGATAAAATATCATAGTAATAGACCCTCTGTGAAGAGAGTCGCAGCGTCTTGTGAAGCGATGAACTTAGAGCCTCTGCGAAACAAAATACCAGAGTTCCGAGAATAGTCACAGTCTCTTGTGCAAAGTCACAGAGCTTCTGTACAAGGTCACAGAGCTTCTGCGGAAGGTCACAGAGCTTCTGTGCAAGGTCACAGAGCTTCTGCGCAAGGTCACAGAGCTTCTCCGCAAGGTTACAGAGCTTCTGCGCAAGGTCACAGAGCTTCTGTTCAAGCCGACGACTACAAAAGGATCGAATTCTAAAGTAAGGGTAATTCTACATGCTTAGCTCCCAAGAATACTCCCGAAGAATGGTCCTAACCTGGAATCTCAAGAATGCAGWGTTGTTACAATCTCCCCACTTTAGAAAAATTTCGTCCCGAAATTTACTAGTTGCTTCGATTCAGGATTGATTTGAGAAGAGGTAGGGATATTTGTCCTTCATGAAGTCCTCCCTTTCCCACGTATACTCCGGCCCAACCTTGGAATTCCAATGAACCTTCACAATAGGTATTCTTCTATATCTCAGCTGCTTAACCTTCCTGTCCAAAATCTTTAGGGGTTTYTCCACAAAATGGAGTCGATCAGACAGTTGCAGATCTTCCAGGGGTACGGCTTGATTTTTATCTGATAAGCATCTTCTGAGATTCGATACATAAAATGTATCGTGGATGGTGCTTAACTCTTGGGGTAAGTTTAGCTTATATGCTACTGATCCAATTCATTCTATTATTTCAAAAGGGCCAATAAAACGAGGGCCTAACTTGCCTTTCTTTCCGAAGCGCATAATTCCTTTCCAAGGTGAGACCTTTAGAAATACTTTATCGCCTTTCTGAAATTCTAAAGGTTTCCTCCGATTGTCTGCGTAGCTCTTCTGTCGGTCTCTAGCAGCCTTGAGTCGATCCTTTATTACCATGATCTTCTCAGTGGTTTCTTGAATGATGTCAGGTCCAATTAGTTGCTTATCACCAATTTCCGACCAACATACTGGGGATCTGCATTTTCGTCCATACAAAGCTTCATATGGCACACATTGGATGCTAGAATGGTAACTGTTGTTGTAAGCAAATTCCACTAAAGGTAGATGTGTGTCCCAACTTCCACCAAATTCTAAAACGCATGCCCGCAACATGTCTTCCAATGTCTGAATGGTTCTCTCTGTTTGGCCATCCGTTTAAGGGTGATATGAAGTGCTCAAATTTAAGCGAGTACCCATACCATGTTGAAGTGATTGCCAAAATCTTGATGTAAAGCGACTATCTCTATCCGATAGGATAGAAATAGGTACTCCATGTCTAGCAATAATTTCGTTTATAAAAATCTGWGCTAGTTTCTCCATTTTATAGTCTTCTCTAATTGGTAAAAAGTGAGCAGATTTCGTCAAATGATCCACAATTACCCATATTGCGTCATGACCTTTTCCTGATCGGGGAAGCTTAGTTATGAAATCCATTGATATTTGCTCTCATTTCCATTGTGGAATTTCAGGCTGCTGGAGTAGACCTGAAGGTTTCTGGTGTTCGGCTTTAACCATCGCACAGGTCATGCACTTATTTACAAATAGTGCAATGTCTTTCTTCATTCCTGGCCACCAATAATATGCCCTTAAATCCTTATACATTTTGTCTGCTCCTGGGTGTATTGAATACCTTGATTGATGAGCTTCACTCAGAATTGTTGATCTAAGGTTACGAATCTTAGGTATCCAAATTTTGTTCCCTAAATGACACACTCCGTCAGGCTCCGTCTGAAACTTGGACTCTATGCCATGCAGAGTTTCATTCTTTAAGTTCTCCTTTAGAGCATTCTTTTGGTCTTCAAGGATTTGAGTTTCAGACCAGTTTTTACTAAGATTTTTGAAGTCCTTATCCTTGCTGATTTGGTACTCTCCTTTCGGCTCAAGGCATCGGCCACCACATTGGCCTTGCCCGGATGGTATTTGATTTCGTAGTCATAATCACTAAGCAACTCCACCTATCTTCTTTGCCTCATATTTAACATTTTCTGATCAAGGATGTGCTGAAGGCTTTTGTGATCTGTGTAAACCGTGATTTTGTGCCATAGAGATAATGCCTCCATATTTTGAGGGCAAACACTACGGCTCCCAACTCAAGATCGTGCGTAGTGTAGTTCTTTTCATGCATTTTCAATTGTCTTGATGCGTAGGCAATTACYTTACCCCTTTGCATCAATACACATCCCAGACCTTGATGTGATGCATCATAAAAGACTACAAAATCGTCTGACCCTTCCGGTAGGGACADGATAGGTGCATCACATAACTTCTGCTTGAGGGTTTCGAAGGCTTCTTCTTGCTTCTTGCTCCAGATAAACTCCTTATCTTTTTGTGTCAAGATTGTAAGTGGCAAAGCAATCTTTGAGAAATTAGGAATGAAACGCCTGTAATAGCCGGCTAATCCAAGGAATTGCCGTATCTCTGTAGGCGTTTTTGGAGCTTTCCAGCTTCTAATAGTCTCAATCTTTGTGGGGTCCACCTGAATTCCTCTCTCGTTAACTACATGCCCCAAAAATTGAACTTCTCGTAGCCAGAATTCACACTCGGAGAATTTGGCATACAACTTCTCTTCTCGGAGTACCTCCAAAATTGTTCTCAGATGTCTCTCATGGTCCTCTTGACTTCCTGAGTAAATTAATATGTCGTCTATGAAGACGATTACAAATTTATCCAGGTAAGGTCTGCAGACTCTGTTCATGAGATCCATGAAGACAGCCGGTGCATTGGTAAGTCCGAATGGCATCACCATAAACTCGTAATGGCCATACCGAGTCCTAAAAGCGGTCTTGGGGACATCCTCTTCTCGAACTCTTACTTGACGATACCCGGATCGTAAAGCAATTTTTGAAAAGTAGGCGGCTCCTTGAAGTTGATCAAACAGATCATCAATCCTGGGAAGAGGGTATCTATTTTTGATGGTTAACTTATTGAGTTCTCTATAATCGATGCACATTCGCATGGATCCGTCTTTCTTCTTGACGAATAGAACCGGAGCTCCCCATGGAGAATGGCTTGGTCTTATAAAACCTTTATCTAAGAGTTCCTGAAGTTAAGTTGACATTTCCTGCATTTCCGAAGGTGCTAGGCGGTATGGGGCCTTGGCTACCGGAGCAGCTCCAGGGACCAAGTCTATACTAAACTCCACTTGTCTTGGCGGGGGCAGGCCTGGCAATTCTATAGGGAAGACATCGGAGAATTCCCTAACTACAGGCAATTCTCTTATATTATCCTCCCTAATCCTTTTGTCAAATACATGAGCTAAGTACGCGGGGTAACTCTTATTAAGTACTTTCTCATCTTCATGCATGATACCAGCTTAACCGCTTGGTTTGACCTATCTCCTTGGATCACTATTGGTTCCATCCCTTTTTGAGGAATTCGTATGATCTTATCTGAACAGATGATTTTGGCCTAATTTTTGGATAGCCAATCCATGCCTATAATCACGTCGAAGCTTCCTAGCTCGATTGGTATAAGATCTATACTAAAGTTCTTATCGGCTAACTTCAAAGTGCAATTTGGGATGAAATCTCCGGCCTTGAGTTTCTGGCCATTGGCAAATTCTATGACGTAGGCTTTGAGCAAATCTTCGGACTAAAATTTAGTGACATAAAACTTCTGTCGGCGCCTGAGTCAAATAGAACTGATGCAAATTCATTATTCAGAAGGAACGTACCTGACACTACATTGGGATCCTCCCTTGCTTCTTTGGCTCCCAATTCAAACGCTCGGCCCGTAGCCTGACTTCCCGTGTTGCCGGTACTATTCTGCCAAGTCTGCCTCGCATTTGCCCCTGTTCTTCTTTTTGGGCAGTTATTCTTCATGTGGTCTGGACTCCCACATTCATAACATAGGCGTTTCCGGCAGTTCCTTGCCAAATCGCCCCCGAGATGGCATCTTTGACAAATAATACAACTCCCTTGATGTGGAATCTTGCACTTGTCACATCTGATCATTTCACTCTGCTCAACTGCCTGAGACTGGACTCCAAAACTTCTTGTTGTTCTCCTAATCTTATCCGACTTCCTTTCAAATCTACGGCTTTCATGGTCTTTTATTCTCCTTTTTCCTTTGGCTAACCCTCCAGATCGGACCGCATTATTGGTGAGCTTTGTGGCAATTTCCACTGCTTCTTGAAAAGTTTTTGGATTGGCGGAGGTTATGCTGCTTCTAATTTCTAGGGACAACCACCAGATATACCTTTCGATTCTTACCTCCTCAGGGGTTACCAGACGTGGTACCAAATTCGCCAATTCCTGGAACCTCGTTGTATAAGCAGTAATGTCGCTTCCCTTCATTTCAAGGTTCCATAATTCTGCCTCCAGCTTTTGGAGTTCACTCCTTGGGCAGTATTCCTCCTTCAGTAGCCTCTTAAACTCTTCCCATGATAGTTGGTTGGCTACCTCTCGACCTCGCATATGGACCAGGGTGTTCCACCATGTGAGTGCTCTTCCTTGGAATAGGCAGGCCGCATACTTTACCTTGTTTGTCTCAGCGCAATTGCTGATGAGCATAACTGATTCCAAACTGTCAAGCCATGATAGTAATCCCATTGCTCCTGTCGATCCATTAAATTCCTTTCGATTGCAGGCCCGGAAGGCTTTAAAAGTACATTCCCGTGTTGGTCGGCCCTCCAAACTAGAAGGCTGATTAGCGTTCAATCCCGCGGCCACTTGGCTAACTATGCTGGGAAGTGCAGCAATGATTTGTTCAGAAACGAGTTGTGCCAGGTTGGGGTTTTCTCTTCTGGGCGGCATGACTTTGATCCCTATCCTAGGGGCATTCACAAGGTCGAGAGTGACATGAGTAATCTTTTATAACAATTCGAGAGTGCTTAAAGAATGAGAATAGAAAGAATAATACATCAAGTAAATGACAAAAGATAAGACCATCCATATAGTCAAAAGTCATAAAAAGAGTTTGCCCAACATCATCATGCGACACATGAGTCGTAAGAGTTACAAAAATAGAGTTTCGAGAGTCTAATCCAAAACAAAGAGGGAGATCAACCTACAATTTCCTCAAAACAACAACCAACCCATCAACACTCCTAAGGCTAACATCATCAGGCTAAAGACAATTAGCCATCGATACATCCTCCTCAACTCTCGCCTTGTGGCAGCAATCATCTCTCCATTCCATTTTATTTCGTGATGATGCACATCCACAATATCTGACAAGTTATTGAGGATGCTGTGATGATACCCGAGGCGGGTTTGGTGCATTTGGGTGTCTTCTGCGATCCTCCTCACCCACTCTCTCTCTGACAGCCTCATTCCTTGCTGGTAGGACGCAGGAATTCCCGTCATGATTTGGGTCATTCTGTTCCCACCGTGGGGTCGGGACGATTCTCCGGTGACCCTCTGTGAATTCTCAAATGTTACCCTCTAGGGCACATATATGCTTTTTCGTGGGGTGCGTCGAATTCTTGGTCCTTGAGGGACCCGTGAAGGAGCGTCAGAAGTTGGTTCCATGGCAGGTAAGCGCGAGACTTGGGGAGCGACTACAGTGCCACTAGAGATTGCATCTTGATCATAAGGGTCTATCTCATTATCGCGCATTGGGTTCCTCTGAGAGTGCCCGACTACGAAACCGGAATCGTCTGCGGAGTAGTCACTTGAGTTTGATGACATCTTAGATGATGATCTGAGACATAAATAACCGAGGTTACTAAGGCATGCCTTCTAATAAGAGTTTAACGATTAATGGGAAATTTCCTAAATGGCTCTAATCCTCGATAGTCGACCTAGAGTTCTTAAGCAACCTCCCAGAGTGCTATAACAAGGCTTTTGCTAACTAACAAAAATATTTGCTTTCTCACAGAGTTTTCCAAGTCCAGGCCTCTGCCAACAGGGTACCCGTCAGAGCTTCTGGTGTTGAAGCCAGAGCCTCTGCACTTTGAAGCTACAAAGCCTCTGCGGACCTACCTCTCGCTTCTGGCAGAGCTTCTGGTCGAGGGACCAGAACCTCTGTGGGGATACTCTAGACAACGCATGAAAAAAAAATTTCTTGTTCTTATATGGCAGGGTCTCTGACCCTCTATACTAGAGCTTCCGATCCTAGGTAACAGATATTTGCAGAAAATGGAACAGGCTCATGCTTTCCTTATTAGTGTCACAACCAGAGCATTCCTTTAATCAGATTGATTAAGTCCTTTTTATTACACAAGTGTTAAGTACAGGTGATCAGGCTTTACTTAGTCAATGTGTAATAACAAAACCCGCTTTGAAATACATGCTTAAGAATCGTTAAAAAAAATCTTTTTAGTTATAGTCGATGGCTTTTAAGGAAAACCAACGTTCTCTATAACCGTGGCTCTGATACCAAATCTGTCACACCCCGCTAAAGCGGAAATACGGGATTGTAACAGGCAAGCGGATCTTGTTACAGTTTAAGAGAAACAAATTTACAAAAAGGCCATAAATAAAGGTTCATCAGCTTTAGCACGGCATAGCCATTACAAAAGTAATTACAATTTTAATCCAAAATCAGACTTAATCTATCTTCAATCCGAGGAATACTTCCAGGAGTTCACAACTTACTTAGCAC
>NW_020202953.1:18463-18620 GCF_001531365.2 Cynara cardunculus var. scolymus
TGTGAAGCGATGAACTTAGAGCCTCTGTGAATCATTCACAGAGCCTCTATGAAACAAAATACCAGAGTTCCGAGAATAGTCACAGTCTCTTGTGCAAAGTCACAGAGCTTCTGCGCAAGGTCACAGAGCTTCTGCGCAAGGTCACAGAGCTTCTGCG
>NW_020202953.1:18805-26523 GCF_001531365.2 Cynara cardunculus var. scolymus
CAGAGCTTCTGCGCAAGGTCACAGAGCTTCTGCGTAAGGTCACAGAGCTTCTGCACAAGGTCACAGAGCTTCTGCGCAAGGTCACAGAGCTTCTGTTCAAGCCGACAACTACAAAAGGATCGAATTCTAAAGTAAGGGTAATTCTACATGCTTAGCTCCCAAGAATACTCCTGAAGAATGGTCCTAACCTAGAATCTCAAGAATGCAGAGTTGTTACAGATCCCCCCTTCCTTATAAAGAAGATGAATCCCCCTAGCCTCACCGATGTGGGATGCTGCTGCATTGTTATAGGAGCGTTGGGTTTAAGAATCGCATATTTAACCGGCTCGAGGGAACGATGAGGCGGAAGTCCCAACACTTTTACTACTAGAATATGCTATTTATGAACTGCATTTCATAAATATTTGGTTAAGTCCTTAAACCGCCCAAGTGTTGACCGGTTTATTCTTAAACCGCCCAAGTGTTGTCCGGATATCTTCTTAAACCGCCCAAGTATTGACCGGTTTATTCTTAAACCGCCCAAGTGTTGTCCGAATATTTTCTTAAACTGCTCAAGTGTTAACCGGATTAAGAGCTAAACCGCTCAAGCCATGTCCGATTTATATTTTTATACTCTAAGTAATTGTCCGGATTTCATATTCGGACAAGGTTGACCGGACTTCAAATCCGGCTAATGTGTTGAAGCCATGTCCGATTTATCTTCTTCACACACATAGGCTCGATTCAACTAAAATCAAAGAGGCATTACAAGATCTTTGAAAGATTTGATCATCAAGTAAGGTATAATTCATCTTTGCACTTGTTCTTAGTTGACATTCTTGTTATATGGATTGCATGTTGAGAAAGAGTTAGGGTTTCATATGGGTTTGATCTTAAGTGTATAAAATGAGTACATTTTAGTGTTTA
Source organism: Cynara cardunculus var. scolymus (assembly GCF_001531365.2). Classification (NCBI taxonomy): domain Eukaryota; kingdom Viridiplantae; phylum Streptophyta; class Magnoliopsida; order Asterales; family Asteraceae; genus Cynara; species Cynara cardunculus. Next base: position 19,712 of record NW_020202953.1, read on the forward strand.
TGGCATGAAATGGTCATTAGATTCAATAGATTATCAAGATTTAARCAAGTTCRTCATATGAACTTTGACTTGATCAAGTCAATGATTTGGGAGAGAATATAAATGATAAAAGAAAGGTTGGATTTTTGTTGATTATGCCAAATATGTTATATTAAGTTGAAATTCAGAAGTTGGAATAATTTGGAATCGAAATGGTTTGAAAAAAATGTATGAAAATGAGAATTATGTATGTTTATAAACATGTGCGATATTGATGTGTAATACTTAACTATCTAACTCACTAAGCGTTGGCTTACCATTTAAGTGTCAACCCTTCTCAAGAAAGAAGACAGATAAAAAGAAAGAAGCCGTTGTTTGATTTGAAGATTTATCAGGAGACTTGAAGTTTATGAACTTGCTTTTGGTAAATAGTAGCTTATTACCGTATCTCGTAGATATAGTAAGTGTAGCTTGTACATAGTCTTGTTTAGGTTATAAGTATGTCCCGTATTCTTTTTGCTACTTAATTCGGGTTGTAAGTAAAATTCGTTATGTCCGGTTTGGAATTGTATTTTGAGTGGTTTTATCACTAAAATAGAACGGATATTTCGAAGTTTTTCTAGAAAATTTATATCCCGTATTTTGAGGTTAATCAATTAATTTTATTCTATTGGAGATTTTATAAAATTGGTAACGTGGGGTTTCTTAAGTGAGATGTTACAAATATGGTACCAAAGCTGTGGTTTGAGTGAATTGGATATCATTAATGATATTCGGACTCAAACTTAGGTATTGACATTGTATAGTGACTAGGTTATGATTATATGGGATATAGACCAATATGAGAGACTTAGGATTTGTTGGGGTACAAGGGATAGAATATTATTTGACTTATATATATATATATATATATATATATATATTATAATTTCAGTGCGATGTCTGAACACGATGCATCTAGCAACGCGCCGGTTATTCAAGAAATTGGGGATCATAACCACAATCTAGAAGGGAATGTCCAAGGAAATGTTGACAATGACGATGAAACCCAACTATCATCTCGTGCTGAGAGGTTATTGAAACTAATGAATGATCAAACACGAGCTGCTTTACGAGAACAAAGAGTAGAGTTTGAAAGAAAGTTATCTGAAGTGCAAAATTGAGTTAATGCTCAGAATCCGGTTGTCCAAGGACCGAAGCCGGTTAATGAAGACGTACCCAAACCAAAGTTGGACCAACCTTCATTTAAAACATTTAGAAGCAGTGGGGCTACAGAGTTCTCGGGACAGACGGACCCAGTACTTGCAATGCAATGGATCGAAAACACTGAAAAGATATTCAAGATTGTTTATGTGTAGGAGGAGGATAAAGTACGTTATGCTACAGCGACATTTACCGACCGTGCACTCACTTGGTGGAATGCCACATATCGATCAATGGTTCCTAATACTCAGGATAGAACGACATGGGAAGAGTTTCAAGTGTTGTTCTTCGAACAATACTGTCCGGATGATCTGAAACAAATGCTTGAGAAGGAATTCCTAGACCTCAAACAAGGATCCATGTCGGTAATTGAATATGAAACAGAGTTCAATCAGAAGCTTCAATTTATCCAATGGTTTGTACCAAGTGAAAATGAGAAGATTAATCATTTCGTCAACGGTTTTCGATGAAATATTCACGATTTCGTCACCAATTGCGACATACCTTCATTTGCCAAAGCTGTTGAATATGCAAGGAAATGGGAGCATGATCTGAGTCTCCTTGATGATTCTGATGTATCAGAGAAATGATCGAGAGTTGAGAGAACCTTCTCGACCCCGACATCTAAATCGTCTCGATTCTTCAAGTCGACACGAGCTCAATCGCATAATACACCACATACTACCTCACAGGCTTATACAATGCAGTCGAATACGCCACAGAACTGCAACCTATGTGGCAAGAATCACCAGAGACGATGTAGTGGTGATCAAACTTATGTACGATGCTTCTGTTGTGGTGAAGCTAGGCACATACGAACTCAGTGCTCTTAAAAAGAAAAGACATGTTATAATTGTGGTGTGTTATGTCATCGTATGCGAGAATGTCCAAAGAATAGACTGGAGGAAAGTAAGGGTCGGTACAACAACCGAGGCAACGACCGATACATACAGTGGGGGCTTCGACCAAAAAGGAGGAGGTCCCCAACCGAGGCAACGACCGATACATTGTTATTGGTATGGATTGGTTGGCAAAAAAATCAAGCCAACATCATATGTTCACAACGAATGATTCGAATACCAATTAGCAAGGGGAATTACCTATACATTTATGGGGAGCGGTGTGTGATCGACATAAAGGTAATCTCTATGCTAAAAGCTCGTCGTCATCTAATCAAGGGTTGCTCAATTTTTCTAGCCTTTGTTATGGATGCGGCGAAAGAATTGAAGAAGACGGTGAAGGATGTTTCAATTGTTTGTGAATATCCGGATGTATATCCGGATGATCTGCCTGGATTGCCACCCTATCGTCAAGTAGAATTTCGTATAGACTTGATACCTGGTGCAGCTCCGATAGCAAAGACACCGTATCGTCTCACACCTGCGGAAATGAAAGAAATGATGAAACAACTGCAAGAATTATTGGACAAGGGTTTTATCCGACCAAGCACATCTCCTTGGGGTGCTCCAGTCTTGTTCGTTAAGAAGAAAGACGGAACTTTCTGGATGGGTATAGATTACCATGAGCTTAACAAGGTAACTATAAAGAACAAATAYCCATTACCGCGAATTGACGATCTTTTTTATCAGTTGCAAGGAGCGAGATATTTTTCTAAAACCGACTTACGGTCTGGCTATCACCAACTCAAGGTACGTGTGACATTCTGTCATTTCTGAGTTTCAGGTTAGCACCTTATTTTAGGTCTTATATTTGGAATTATATTTTACTAGGATCTAGGTATGATGATTAGTGTTCATCTGGCTTAATTCCCAAGTTTAGTTCGGAAGATCACGCATCGGCGGGTAATTGATGAAGTTAACTTGCGTAATGCCAAAAATTTTAGAAATCCTTCAAATAAAATAAAGTTGATATTATAAACTTTTAAAATTTAAAATACAAAAGTCCCATTTAAATGTTCAAATGATTTTATCAAAAGGTGGAGTTTTGGAATTAATAAGTCTCATTATTAGTAAATTATTTGGTGGGTTTTAAATCTAAGTGGGCTTATTCTTATTTAAGAAAAATAAAAATTTTATTTGTGTTTGGGCCTTTAGAGGTCAGCCCATTTCCTTCCTTAAAAATCCTCGTATAAATACCCCACTTCAATTGAAAAACTCTCATTTTCCAATTATCGTCAGCTTAAAACCTTTCATCTCTCTAATCTCTCTCTAAAATCAACCACCCTCCAGCCGATTCCATCATCAAGCAAGCCTTTAGGAATTATGACAATCTTGAAGATCCTCAAGAAAATAAGAAAAAGGTATGATACTAGTTATCTTACTTTTGCAAAATAGTAAGAGTCTTCATCTTTCTTCTCCTACATCTCGATCTTGCAACTTAAATTGTTGGAAAGTAAGAGGGGGAGATTATGCGTCAAAGACATGAAAATGTCTTCAAATGGACGATAATCTATGATCCACGTTCTCAGATCTTTACTAAAGTAGGGGAAAATCTTTTGCATGTAGAGTTTATTCATGAAAGGCATATTTCGGATTATGATAGAGTCTTGCATGCATCTTTAATCTATCCTATCTTCTTCAAAACCTCAATAGAATCGGGAAATATTTTTTCTGTAGATTATACTTATTTTGCTAACTTGAAAATGGTGTTAAGATTATTGAAAAATTATGAGTTTAGACCCCAAAAAGACTGTCACTCGAAGAATGTGCAATCTGTTTTGGGGGTTGTGTAACTTAAGATTGTAGGGTATTAATGAGAGACTTAAACCCACTCAAATTTCTTGGTATTTGGAAAATGTCRGCTTAGCTCATGATTTGGAATGATGTAAAAAGTGGACATAAAAATTGACTTTTGGAAGGTTCCTACTTTTAGTGATTGGTGAAACCCAAAAATACATGGAGCATAATTTATAATATGTCCAAAAACAGCTTTTGAGTAAAGGATTTTGATTTCCTTTAATATATGAATTTTGGACTGTTCTTAGATTAAATAATAAAATATCAACTTTATTTCACAAAATATGATGGCATTACATAGGATGCAACTTGAGTTTATCTTTATCAATAACCCATAGGTGAACTAAATGCTGGATGTTGGTCTGTTTAGGAAAGTAGGGCGGACGTGAGTGCTTCAGTCATCATCTCATTGGATATTCATCATCAAACATGTGAGTTCTCACGGCACCACTTTTAATGCTTTGTTTATTTTATTGGGGGAAAAACATGAGATTAAGCAAAAACTATGCATGTTTATTTATTTAAACCATTGGACTAAAGAACTGTTTAGTCAAGCCTTGTTTGAAACCATTGGACTAAAGAACTGTTTAGTCAAGCTTTGTTTGAAACCATCGGACTAAAAAACTGTTTAGTCAAATTTATTATGTCATGAAATATTGACTGTTCTTGCACTTTGAAATAAATGCTAAATTGATGTACTTGGGAGTATGTTCCCAAATAAATTCCCCGTCCATAAATGCTACTTGTTAACTCGGGCACGTTCCCGGGCCGTGGTATTGTGGATAGTCGCTATTGTGTTGACAGTCCCACCCAGAAAGGGGTGCACATTACCTATGGTTTCTTGGTCTAATCATGTGGAATTTGGACCACCGCTGAATTAGTACTACTATGAACTATGGGACCTAAGTAAGTGTACAAGCTACTTATGGTCGTTCGTAAAATAATGGGGCACGTTGGTCAGGTAAGGCTCATTAGCGTCTGAAGTTTATACATCGTGGTAGATTTACATTTATTCAGTGCAAAAAGTTTATGTATAAGTTTGCAAATAAATGGTTTATGCATTATAATGTTTTATTCATGTGAAAAACCGTGAGCTCACCAACTATTTGTAGTTGACTCATTTTATGTTCCATGCTTTTCAGGTAATATGTAAGAAAAGATGTATTTTGGGAGCATACTTGTGACAAGACCGATTAAGTTCGCAATGGAAGTTTCGTAAAAGATTTATTTATCAAAAATTTTGGTTATGATGCTAAACTCGATTTATTTTTGTAAAATTTTATAGGTGTTATTTATTAACTGTTGCCGTGACTCGCTTACCTGTTACATCTCGTGTTTCCACTTTAGCGGGTGTGACAGATTTGGTATCAGAGCTTCAGTTATAGAGAAAGTTGGTTTTCCTTAAAAACCATCGACTATAACCAAAAAATTTCAAAATGGTTTTCAAGTAACATAGAATCATATGATTTTAAAGTGGGTCACATTATTATATGTCGATTAAACAAAGCCTGATCACTTGTGTTTAATTTACATATAATAAAAAGAACTTAATCGGTTGTACTAGAAGATATGTCTAGTAAAGAAATTGTTATGAAAAGCATGATTTTATGTGTTCCACTCATTATGAATATCCATCGCCCTAGACCAACCAGAGAGGTGAAGGATTAGAAAATCCCTTACTTTGTTAAGTGTCCATATTGGACCAGAAGCTCTGGTTAGAAGGACCAGAGGCAATGGGATAGGAATTCCATAAAATTATTAAGTGTTTATGTGGCGCTAGAAGCTCTGGTTAGAAGGACCAGAGCCAATGGGAGAGAAATTCCATAAAATTTTTAAGTGTTTAAGTGGCACTAGAAGCTCTAGTTAGAAGGACCAGAGGCAATGGAATAGGAATTCCTTAAATTTAGTGTTCATGAATGCACCAAAAGCACTGGTGAGAAGGAAACCAGAGGTCGATGGACTAGAGATCCATTGATCTGTTAAGTATGAGAAACCAGAGGACCGATGGACGAGATATCTAATACTTTTCTATATAAGATGAACCAGAAGCTCTGGTCATGAAACCAGAGGCTCTGGTAGTACAACCAGAGACTTTATATTTAGAGGGTCTAGCTTGATTACCACCCTTAATGTGAGTCCCTAAATTCACTGATCAATCTTCATTATGCTTCATAATCATGGCAGATTAAGATATTGCATTCAAGAACATCAAGAACATTAAGAGAGAAAGTCAATCTTTACAATTCTGGTCAAACCTCTCTTTACGTATTGTATTTACAAATAAGATCTCCTCTACCTCTAATTACAAAGACAAACCATATTTATACGGTCAAACCTACTAAACATAGTCAAAGTCAAACTCCTATAAGAAAAGTCAAACACGCTGACTTTTACAATTATAGACTATATTTAACTTTCAAGACGAATACAATTAATACTGATTTTCAATCCTAACATTCYCCCCCTTTGTATTCAGACTTGAAAGAAAATTCTGCACTTTGAGTCCTTGTTTGAACTGTGAAACTTTAAGCACAAAATGTCATATTCAAATGAAATCTTCAACTTGTAATCTTCAAGTAATCATCTGTTGAGATAGATCTTCTAGCATTCTCCCCCTCGAATGTAGAATCACGGTGATCTTCTCTTTTGACAAAGTAGAACAGTGATTGTTAGAAACAATGTACAAGATGTGATCTTCAAAGGATCTTCAGAATTAATCTTCAGACTTTTCTTTGTAACCTTTTGAAATATTGATCTTCTCATTCAAAAACTCTTAGTCGATGTAGCACATGAATAATCTTTCTGTGATTATCTTCAGTCGCGCTTCTTTTGAGTCTTTTGCCATTATCGAAGTTACTCCCCCTTGATCTTTGCATCAGATTCCCTTTAACAATGTTCGGAAATGAATATTTCATTCATTATTACATATACTCC
>NW_020202954.1:0-6108 GCF_001531365.2 Cynara cardunculus var. scolymus
GTCTTGATATTTATGCACATATCCATAAAATTAGGGCAAATCATTACCCCTGTTTTCTTGTTGGTTAAGGCAATAGTTGATTTTTGCGCAACAATATCAGTTTCTACAACTTGCGTAGGACCCTCTTCATAATATGAGGCAGTTTCATGCTCAGATTCTAAATCAGATAGGGCCTCTTCTTCAGAGTCTAATGTGAGAAGATCTTCATCAGTTATGAATGAACTTGAGATAATTTGATTTATGCTTGAAGGCTCTGTGACAAAACTTTTTTCACAAAGAGACTCATTTTCAGAAAGCTCCAGGAGATTAGAGTTAACATTTGTAGCTTCTGTGATGTGTTTTGGAAAAAATTCAAGAGCCTCTGAGGATAACTTTCTTTCAAGAGGACGAATTGTACACACAAAAGCACAATCTTCTTGGGTCTCTGGATGTCCAAACTTAAAAATTCTTATCTGACTCTGTCTCATAAATTTCCTTGGAATGGAATCCTTCCTTTCAAACGGTGAGAAAGAGTCAATATAGTCTTCAAAAGCTACATTCTCCATTATTAAAGGAGTTCTTGAGTCTGGAGAAACCAAAAGCCTTCGTCTTTTAAAAATGGACTTTATATTTGGAATGTTACTTTTAAGATTCTTTGAAGATCTGAAGGTATTCTCAAGAGTTTTGTTAGATTTAAAACCTGGTTTGTTGTCAAATTCTGAGAGAAACCCAGACCTCTTCTCCCCATGTTAACTTTGATCTTTTTATAAACATTTTGAGCATCTTGAAACATTTTAATCTTGAGCTCTCTGTCAAGAATATCTTGATGCAAAAACTCTCTTTCTTTTTGGAAGTAATCTTTGACAGAAGCAACATTGCATTTCTCATGCTCTACTTTYCTYAACTCATCAACCTTGTTCTTTAACTCCTTTTCAATTTTGGCAAACTTTTCTTTTGAGGACTTTTCCAAATTCACAAAGTTTGTTTGTGCCTCTTCAAACATTTTTAAAAATCTATTTTTTTCCTCTATGAGAAGAGTGACTTATTTGTCACAAAAGGAAAGTTTTTCTTTAAGCTTGTAATGTTCCAAATGGCATGAATCAAGATTATCAATTATCTCTTTGTATAGATCAATTGATTCAGAAGAGTGAGAAGTGGAAACCTCTTGGTCATTTGAGTCAGAAGAGTCGGACTCAATTTTTGCCATCTCACAGAAGATCTCATCCTCTGTGTCTGAGTCTTCCCATGCAAGAAGTCCCTTCTGATCATCTTCGTCTGAGGATTCATCAGTGACTAACTCACTAGTTTGAGCTAGCAGAGACTTCTGTTGATAGTACTCAGCCTTCTTTTTGTAGAAGGCTGCATCTCGTGGACCCTTTTGTGGAGCCTTAGGCCCTTTTGACCAACACTCAGCAGCAAAGTGGCCTGGCTTACCACATTTGAAACATCCTTCTTTTGTCTCTTCGTTCTTCTACTCAACTATCTTCTTTGGAGGCTTCTGCTCCTCTTTTTCACTTCCGTCAGATTTTCCACCTTCTGTGTAGTTTCTTCTGTTGAAACTTCTATACTCTTTCTTTTCACCACCCTTCCTATACTCTATGGTGATCAATGCCAGAGTCTTCATCATTTCTTTCATTGTTACTTCTTCTTCAGAGCTCTCCTCAATCTCTGCGATCAGAATCTTCTTTTTCTTCTTCTTCTCCTTTTCTTCCTTCTTTGATTCTTTCCCCTTACCAGAGCCACCATCTTCTGCAACTAGAGCAAGAGGACCACCATAATTCTTCTTTATTTGAAGCACTTGAGATTCTTGACTTTTGAGTGAACCAAACAAGTCAGACAAGGTCCATACTTCTAAATCCAAAGTGGCCTTCATTGACATGGTCAAATGCATTCATTCATTTCCAAGACTTTTCAAGAACATAGAGTTGTTGTCCTCTGTAGATCTCATCACTCCATATCTCTTGCAATTGCTGATTAAGGTATTGAACCTGGAGTATGTGTCTGACAAGGATTCACCCTTCTTAGCCTTAAAGCTATGATATTCATCAATACAAGTGGCTCGGTTGTTCTTGAGAGKCTTCTTCCCTCCTTCGATCTGTTTCTCCAATTCTGCCCAAATGTCCATAGACAGATGGCARTGATCAATACATTTGAAAATCTCATGAGTAGCCATGATTAACAGCCTTTTACATTTGCTTCCCAATTCAACCAATACCTTATCTTCATCGCTCCAGTTCGCAATTGATTTTGGCTCATAGTGCTCAGGAACTTCGGGGGTTGTACCAGTTGCTGGAACTCGTGGAATCAAATTCATTGGCACGTATGGTGGATTGTAGAGAAATTCACAAATTCTAGGGTGAATTCCCTCCAGGAAGTTGATCATGCGCACTTTCCGTTGTGGGTAATCTTCTCGGATAAGCGTGGGAGGCTTGGATTGAGATCCAGTACTCATGAACAAGGTATTACCCATGTTCGTCATTGAAATTTGAAGAAAAAATAAGAACAAGATGAAACTGATTCAACAGTGAGTGAAACAGGGTAATCTGAAGAAATTGGTATTCTAGGAATCACAGATTAATACCAAAAGCAGAATTAATTGAATTAGAATTCAAAACCTGCTTTGATACCAATTGTTGGATCTGAATTCAACTTTGGTATTGATYTAATACTCTAAATAAGCTCTAAAACAATTGAAGTGCAGCGGAAATATATGAGAGCAAAACAGAGTGAATAAGTTATTAGAATTTCTAAACACACCAAGAACACACAGTCTCAATGAAGAAGATGAATGCAAGAAAATTGCTCCAAAGGTTTTTCAATCAATTCAATTGAAAATTTTGACAATTATAATACTGGAAGCGCACAATTTACAAAGGCCCTATCCGCTATTTATACTAGTTCCTAACGACCTTAGAGACTAGATCTTGACATGTGTCTTCATCTGGGTCGTCCAAAGAAAGTCTATTAAGCCCTAGTCACGTGAGAAACACATGCGGCTAACTACCTTCGAAAAACTATTAGAACATAAACTTCACAGAAGACGAAAACCGCAGACCCTCTGTGAGCCATCTCAGAGGCTCTGCTGTAAATGACTTGCGTGTTCTTTTGTCAGAGGACTATTTTCCAAAACCTCTGTGAGACACGTCAGAGGTTCTGCCACTTTTCACTTGCTCGATCATATGGCTTCTGTAGCTAATCCTCTGTTGTCTTCTGTGGAGTTAAGCTTCTGTCAAGACTTTCAATATACTTTTTCTATACTTTTACAAGATAGGAATAATGGAGCTAACAGAGACAAAGCTCTTTATCAACACTTAAGTGCAGAGCCTCTGTGTAGCTCTGTGTCATGCACCAAATGAAGGTTAAAATGACCGTGTAGCACATGCAGAACCTTTTTTAAGGTCTGTATGAAGCAATAATGTTGGGGTCTAACAATCTCAACCTAAGAGTAAACACGGCAAGCTCTAACTTGAATTACAAAACGAAAAATCACCACGAAGGCAGAGATTAAAAGGAACTTCTGATTTTCATTCACTATGAAAAAAGTACAATACAATTGAATGAAAATTACATTGACTTTACAAGATAGAAAAAAAACATATGAACCATAAGGTCTAAAGAGTTTCAAGTCTGATGAACTTCCTAAGAAGTTCACGAAACTCTAATATATTGCGAATTGACCTTAAAATGATTTTCGCCCGTTCCTTTGCTTCTGGAGAGTTGTCTCTGCTCCTGGCTAGATTATCTCTGATGTACCACAGGGTAGAGTTTGAATACTTGTAGTTCTGCATATCTTAAAAAAAGATTTTCTTATTCTGTGCATTTCAAAATACTACTCCCACTTCTGGTTCCACCAACACAGTCCAAGAAGGGATGCTATTGATGCCCTGCAGATCTTCATTTGGTGCAATGACACTCAAATGATCCACTCCCAGATCCAGAGCTAATTGAAAATTGAACTTGCTTCTGAAGTCGAGAAGATCTGTCATCGTTTGCCTTATAGCAGAGTTTGCAATAGCATATTTGACCCCCTTGTCCTTCTTGTGATCTGTAAAGTAAAATAGAGAGAGAAGATCCCATGGATTCAGATTTATAAGGTCACAATCTGTGAACCTACAGATCTGTCCACGAGACCTCTCCACTTTATACTCATAGAAGATAATCTGGTTATGCGCGAAGGTACGCTTTTTGATTTCAATGACCTGTTTGATGCCATCGACAAAAGGGACAGCGTAGATTGGCTGGGTGTAGCGATCTAGAAACCTCTGCCTGCTATGCTCTTGAACGATTGGATGAAGACTGATCTTTTGGACCAGTGTCTCTTCTTGCAGGTTGTAGGGAAATTGGTAGATTTCCTCGCTGTCTGCTACACCCAGCCTATCAAGGGTTATCAAGGGTTGTTCTTTATTGGCTTATCAAGGGTTGTAGGCGTAAACATTGTGTCCATGGTCTCCTTGATCTTCTGAACGCGATCAGAGGGATGCTTTCTTTTGGGCCTACTGCTTACGGCTTCTTCATTTTCTGCTCTAGTTGGCCTGATGGGGACCCGCTGCATCATTGAAGGTGGGAAGACTCTAGTCCCTTGTGCAGGGACCCTAGCTCTGTGTGTATTCTTGTGTGGTGGAGGAGCAACAATCGTGACACCTTCTAGAGGGACAGCAACAGGAATGTGCAAACATGATAGATCAGCCACATTCACTGCTACCGCCACTTCTTCTTCTCCTCTTATTGGAGCACCTGTGTCCATGGCGTATTCCATTGATGAAGACAGAGCCAGATCTGAATTAGATGACGCGTAAACATTTAGAAGATCTATCACTTCTTATTCTTTCCTGGTCTAGCTGGCTCTGCCTAGGATGGCATGGGTATTTTCCCCCTTCTGAGCGCCTATGCTTGTTCTGGCGCTAGTTGACTCTCTGTCCTTTGCCTAGAAGGATCTTGTGCTGGTTGGCGAGGGGCAGAGGATGTTGGTGCAGAGAGGGCAGCCGTAGGTGTAACACTTGGAATGGTTGTTGGATAGTTCTCCCCCTCTTCAAGATTTTGAGGACCATTCATCATCGAGTCGTCTCCTCTTCAATGGCTCAGCACATGGAGAATAATTCGTTCGTCTTTTTTTGCCTCGACTCCTCTGCTTGAGGCATAGACTTGATTTTCTCCTCAAAGATTTTGAGGAGATCTTCAACTGCATCGCCAACACGTCGCATCTCGAAATCCGATTGATACTTGAATTTGGACAGAGCGATTGTGATGGCTGCCGCTACTTTTATGGCTTTGTTGTTGAAATCGGATATGAAGTTCGCCACCTTTTGTAGAAGTTTGTCACCCAGAGCATTCATTACGCTCTGAGTGACATAGTCCACAGGTACGTTCAGAGGGATGATCGCCTGGTCGTCATGAGAAATGAATGCCTCACCCCTCTGCATGGAAGCTATGACCTCTCACAAGGCCTCTGCATTTTGTGCCGTCAATTCCGTCAAAGTATCTAGACGAGAAGCATTTTCTCAAAGACTCAGCTCCCAATACTACCAAGGATGCACGTATCTCATCCAGAGCAGGTGCAGAAGGAGACGGCTCTGCACGGGCCATGATGAGTTTTAGCTCTTCCAAGGAGCACCGCACAAAGGTGATAAGAGAATGCAACTCTTCCCTTGTAACATATGTTGGTTGTGTAACCTCTGGCTCAACACATGGGCCAGATTGAGTCGCCGTTCCAGGCACGCTTTCGTTCACGACTTGGTTGATGTTGATCAGGGAAGGACTTCCAGCGGATCCTTGTGGTCCTCCTTGAGGAGAATTGACTACTGATGTTCTGTCATGGAGAGTATCGAAGGCGGGTTCAGAGCCGGCCAGAGGACTCTCCATCAGTGGACTTAGAGACTGGTCGAGAGTCTCCAAGTTATGTGCACCTATTCCTTGCTCTGAACAAGGTGGGGAATCTACACGTGCACAGCAAACGAATTTCTCTTTATGGGAAAGTGGCGTGATATGAGGAGACATATCACTTATACATTCAAAGGTTGCACCCTGTTAGGATCAAGCGCTTACCCACTACACCAAAAGCAATTGCCTTGGTGAAGGCGCAACCTTATTTCCCTTATAGCGTAGCAGCCAGCGCCACGTTTCGATTTAGGA
>NW_020202954.1:6358-8964 GCF_001531365.2 Cynara cardunculus var. scolymus
CGCTTACCCACTACACCAAAAGCAATTGCCTTGGTGAAGGCGCAACCTTATTTCCCTTATAGCGTAGCAGCCAGCGCCACGTTTCGATTTAGGAAGATGCTGGAACCGTGACCAACACACCCTTTTGAGAGGGTGTTCCCTGTGGTGTGGCGTCCCTTTGGCTGTGAAAACCAGAGGCAGATGCGACCTCTGGCTGGTTTGGCTGGGTTGGCTTCGAGGTGTGCACCTCTGTTTCAATGACTTCCATGTCTCGACCACCGACGTCAGATGATTCGTTTGCACTGGGAGTTGGACTATCGAAATGGATGTGCTTATTTACCCTAGGCTGCTCTGGTTTACCCTTAGGCAGAGCAGCTGCTGCACCTCCTCCGTCTTCGCTTTCTTCTTCTGCGTCTTCACTCTCCTCACTGTCATCACTTGATGTATTGGACCCAGCAACATCATCAAAATGTTCCTGGTTTTCTTCTTCGTCAGAGCTACAGAAGTGCCCCACCTCTTAATTACCTGTTTCCTCTGCTCTGATTCTCCCTTCTTCGTTGAGACGAGCAATCTCTGCTTGCCTTGCTCTCTCGACTCTCTCCTCCTCTGCTTTCAAACGAGCAATTTTTGCAACTCTCGCTCATTCAGCGCTATCCTCCTCTTCCTTCCTCATTTTCTCACTCTCTACTCTCTTTTTCTTCGCCTCTAGTCTCTTTCTCTTCTTCTCCCTTTCTTTCTCCAATCTCACCCCCTCTTCTTCTGCCTTAGCCATTTGAGTGTCCTACCTTCCCTCACCCTCTTGGTTCGTACTATGCATGTCAGGGTTTGTGGCACAGGTTCTTGTGCCTCACGTACACGTCTGTATTGTCTCCTCACATCCCTAGTCTTCATGTAACATAAGAGTCTCTTTGGAATTGGTCGTTCTTTATCGTAGCCTTCTTTGTTGACAATATGTTTGTTTTGAGTGAGCACATTCACCTTGTGCACAGGCAGCCATTCCACGTCAATGTTGTTGTCATCAATAACCGGTCTTAGAAGAAGACCCAGAAAGCAAGGAAACAAGAGAGATGGCAGTTCCTTTCCTTTAGCCACCTCTTGGCACTTCTTCACGACAGCTGTCTTGAACTCTGTGTAGAGGAGGAAGGAGTAGTCGAGTGATAAGACAAAAAAAATGCCATAAATGATCTGTAGAATATTGGTGGAGCACATGTCCAAGCTGCCAATCTTCCCAGTCAACGATCGATTCACCAATGTGAACAAGGTGTTCCACATTGGGGGTAGGTACTGTCGGCGGTATTGAGAAGGATACTGGATGGATTGGTTGTACCTCAAGAACTTCAAGAACGAAACAATCTCAACCACAGATGGAAGAGGAGCATATTAATTCAACTCTAAATCTGTCTTCGTAGGGATTTGCAAAACTCGTGAAAACAGGGACCTTGAAATGCGAACAGTGATGAACTCATTTGAAGAAGGCACCAAAAAATCTCCGACAATACCTCGTTGGGAATCAGTAACTGAGCAACTCTGCCAGAATTCTTGGATGAATCTTTCAGGGACAAGATCATCGGTGTTCGTCAAGGCAGGGTTCAAGAAATGGTGTTGGAGGATATCGATAATAGGATGGAATTTTTGGTCAAAGTTGTCTAATGAGAGTTGAAGGGCTTGGTTGTTGGGTTTCAGTGGAAGATAAACCAAATCATGGCTGGATTCCTCAACAGTTTTGAGAGTAGTGGTGTGAGTTTGAGAGTTCCCTGAGTCTGAAGAAGACATTGTTGCAGGTTTTGAAAATAAAAGCTTTTGAACAGTTAGGGTTTTGAACAGAACAGGGTGTCGACTCTTTAATCTGGCCTGCAAGGATGGTTTGAGTACTTACATGAAAATGGAAGATGAATGATTGTAACAACGATTGCGGTTGCATGAACTTATTTAAGAACTTGCAAAAATATCAATGGCGGTTTTTGAGAGCTTGAAGACGCCGAGTTCTTGAATACTTTGAAAGTGTAAAAGAAAAACTGGGGGAAATGGGTTTGTCAAAATACAAAATAAAATAGAGTACTCGAGTGTAATGCGCCAACCAAAAGTCAGATAAACGGAGCGGTTCACGCAGCGCCTGTGTCTATATGACACGTGGCATGACAGCTGCGAAATACGTCGAGAGACGAAATGGTTATGCATAAACAAATTACAGGAAGACACATGTGTCAGCATGCGTTGCATCATGCCTCCTTTACTTGAAAAATTACAGATACAGCTGGTGACCGGCTGTAAGTGAAAGCTTTTATTTTAAATAATTATGAATACAGACAGACTTATATTGAGCAAAGCTGACAAAAAGTTCCATATTTATTAGCGGATGGAGTTCATACCTATTAGTCTGAACCACCATAGTTGAGAGTAAGAAGTCTAGCATAGATATCTAGAGTTATGAAGAACGTCCAGATGTAGAAGTGTTAGCTCTCATCTTCTTTGAATGTAAAAGTATCGAAAAAGTAACACATCAAGTAACGACAGAAGATGATCTGTCACAGAAGACCGCAGAGGACATTCAACAAGTAAAGTAAAAGGTGACAGAACCTCTGTAGTATCTCACAGAGGTTCTGGAAGAATGTTCCTCTGTATCAAGC
>NW_020202954.1:10199-11613 GCF_001531365.2 Cynara cardunculus var. scolymus
ATGGGAGAATATAACAATGTCCATGAAGGCTGTTCTAGATCTTGAAATGTTATCACTTGCTGACGTGTTTGGATCTATTAAAAGCCAAGAAAATCAAGTCTTGCAACGAAAGAAGAAGATCCTAGGTGGTCCTCTGGCCTTTGTTGCAGAAGAGGGAGGTTTGGGTAAAGGAAAGGAAGCTAAGGCATCAAAGAAGGAGAAAAAGAAGAAGAAGATGGTACTGATTGCTGACAGTGACCTGAGTTCTGAAGAAGAAGARGTMTSCAKGAAGGAGWTGATGAAGACTCTTGCCCTGATAACAAGAGAATTCAGGAAAGGAGGAGAAAGAAAGGATTACCAAAACTTCAATCGAAGAAACTTCAAAGAAGGAGAAAGTTTGGAAAAGAAAGAAAGGGAGCAGAAGCCCTTTCAAAGAGATGAAGAGAGGAAGGAAGGAAATAAGGACGGCTGCTTCAAGTGTGGCAAACCTGGTCACTTCGCTGCAGATTGCTGGTCCAAGGGACCAAGAGCTTCGCAGAAGGGTCCGAAGGACTCAGCCTTCTATAAAAAGAAGKCTGAATACTATCAACAAAAGTCTTTACTAGCTCAATCTAGTGAGCTAGTCACTGATGAATCCTCTGATGACGATGAGCAGAAGGGTCTTCTARCATGGGAAGACTCAGACACAGACGATGAATACTTCTGTGGAATGGCAKAWGTAGAAAAAGACTCAACTATGAGAAACCAAGAGGTATCTACTTCTTCCACTTACTTTGATTTCTTCACAGAGATTATTGAAAATCTTGATCAATGTCACTTAGAGCATCATGATACAAAAGGAAAAATTTCAGCTTGTGAAAAAGAAGTCAAGTTACTCACAGAAGAAAGAAATCGCTTTTTTAAAATGTTTGAAGAAGAGCGAACCAAGTTTTTAACTCTAGAAATHTCTTCCAAACAACAGCTCGCCAAGGCTGAAAAGGATTTAAAATTAAAAATTGAAGAGTTGAGGCAAATGGAGCATGAGAAATGCAATGCTACTTCTGTGAAGGAGTTCTTTCAAAAAGAAAGGGAATTTTTACATCAAGACGTGCTGGACAGAGAGCTAAAAATAAAGAAATTTCAAGAGGCTCAAAACGTTTATAAAAAGATAAARGTCAACTTGGGCAAAAGAGGTCTAGGTTTCTCAGAAGTAGACAATAAACCCGTTTTTAAADCTAACAAAACTCTTGAGAACACTTTTAGATCCTCCAATAATTTAAAAAGCAAAGTTTTAAAAACAAAGCCCAGTTTCAAAAGAAGAAAAATGTTGGTTGAATCAAAAACTAAAACGTTTTTATCTTTTAAAAATATAGCTTACGAAGACTACATTGACTCCTTCTCACCTTCTGCAAAGAAGGATTTCATTCAAAGAAAATTTTTGAGACAGGATCAAATA
>NW_020202954.1:15342-26107 GCF_001531365.2 Cynara cardunculus var. scolymus
TGGGTCGCTAGGTACTATCCGAACTCTATTATACACAATCCCATCTTTGGGTTTGTGTATGTAGACAAGGATCAGATACTTAGATTCTTYGACCCAATCGAACCGCACAAGTTCTCAACGGAGACATTGGAATGGATATTYAAGTGCATCATGRCAGAGGTGGAAAATGGAAAGCTWAGGGTTGATGAGGTTTCTGATCTCTTGGAACCAATCAGAGCTCAAATCAGTTTCAGAGAGTTCCTCTTCAACGTTTACAGAACAATCAAGACAGATTTTGTATACAAAATAGATGATTTTCCAGAGTCTGCTGTTTGACTCTTCTTGAATTTGGCATAGCTTCTCAAATCTTTGTAATTTCTTTTTGGTTGTAACTTCAAACTTGAACACTTTGAAATTTACTTTAAAGTATTCCATTTCAGAGGTTGATGTTTAATCACTTCTTGTAATTTCTTTCAAGTAATGTCTTGCTCTTCCAATTCCTAGTTTACTTTTTCATACTTAGGGGGAGATTGTTAGCTCTCATCTTCTTTGAATGTAAAAGTATCGAAAAAGTAACACATCAAGTAACGACAGAAGATGATCTGTCACAGAAGACCGCAGAGGACATTCAACAAGTAAAGTAAAAGGTGACAGAACCTCTGACAGAACCTCTGTCGTATCTCACAGAGGTTCTGGAAGAATGTTCCTCTGTATCAAGCTTTCAAGTCACATACAGCAGAACCTCTGTGGTATCTCACAGAGGGTCTGCAATTAGTCTTCTGTGAGGATCTCTATGTACTTAGGTTTATTAGCTGCTCGTGCTAAACACGTGATCATGTCAGTAATCTGCTTTATTTGGACGGCTTAGATTAAATATTTCGTCCAGGTCTGTCTTGGCGGTTATTTGCTTGTATAAATAGCAGCTTAAGCCTTTGTATTTTAGTGTGCTTCCAGTATTGTAATTGTCAACATTTTTCTATGTGAAAATCATATGAAGCATTTCTTTCTCTATGTTCTTCAAGAGTTCTTCATTGTGTTCTTATCGATTTCTACCTGCTTGATTTACAACTGTCCGTTGCATACTCAATGTCTATCTATTTAATCAAGTAAGATTTCAATACCCTAAACTGAGAAATACGATCCAACAAGAAGTCTAAAGAAAGGATTCAGAGAAATAGGCAGAACCTCTATTAAGGTCTACATGAAGGGCAGAGCGTCTGTGTAGCTCTGTATGAAGCACGAAAAAACTTGTAAGCGAAAACGAACAATGCAGAGCTAGCATGCAGCTCTGCATCATACATGTAGAGGCTTTGTAAACCTCTGTACGACTACCTTTTAAAAGAAAATATTTTAAAATAACCTACCAAAATTTACAACTGCGTAGTTCCAGACTTGGAAGTATGAAGAAAATGTTCAGAGTAATAAGCCAAACCTCAACGTACACCTTGACGACAGAGGCCTTTATCAACACTTAAGTGCAGAGCATCTGTGTAGCTCTATATGAAGAACGTATGCAGAGTTGGAGTGAAGACGTGGCAAGTGCAGAACCTCTATGAAGGTATACATGAAGGGCAGAGCCTCTGTGTAGCTCTGTATGAAGCACGGGAAAACTTCTAAGGGAAGACGAACAATGCAGAGCCAGCATGCAGCGCTGCATCATACATGTAGAGGATTTCTAAACCTCTGTACGACTACCTCTTAAAAGAATTTATTTTAAAATAACCTATTTAGATGTCTGAAGGAAGGGTCCAGAGTAATAAGCAGAACCTCACCATACAACATGACGAGACAGAGGTCTTTATCAACACCTAAGTGCAGAGCATCTGAGTAGCTCTGTACGTAGAACGTATGCATGATTGCAGTGAGGATGTGACAAGTGAAGAACCTTTATGAAGGTCTGCACGAGGAGCAGAGCATCTATGCAGCTCTGTATGAAGCACGGAAAAACTTCTAAGTGAAGACGAACAATGCAGAGCCAGCATGCAGCTCTGCATCATACATGCAGAGGCTTTCTAAACCTCTATACGACTACCGTTTAAAAGAATATATTTTCTGAAATAACCTGCCAGGATTTACGACGGAGAAAGTTCAAATTTGTAAGTCTGGAAAAAGCGTCCAGAGTAATAAGCAGAAGCAAGTGCACTTAAGGTCTATATGAAGGGAAGAGCGTATGTGTAGCTCTGTTTGAAGCACGGCAAAACTTCTAAGCGAACCTAACCGTATAACATGACGAGACAGAGGTAATTGTCAACATCTAAGTGCAAAGCAGCTGCGTAGCTCTGTATGAAGAACGTATGCAGGGATGGAGTGAAGACGTGGCAGGTGCAGAACCTCTATTAAGGTCTATAAGAAGGGTAGAGTGTCTGCGTAGCTTTGTATGAAGCACTGGAAAACTTCTAAGCGAAGACCAACAATGCAGAACCAGCATGCAGCGCTGCATCATACATGTAGAGGCTTTGTAAACCTCTGTATGACTACCTTTTAAAAGAATATATTTTAAAACAGAATACAAAACAGGAATACTACTTTTGGAGGAGAGCCTCTGAGTATCTCTTGTCCCTCTCACGTTACTATACTCAATCCTTTTTCTTCCTATTTATTCCCTTTCCAAGACATTTGTAATGCCCCTTTTCATGTCATTACACTCTGTATGAGGCAAGGAAAGACAAGGAGAGGCTCAGCGTAGTGCAATGTTCGTACATAATAGTATCAAAAATAGCAAAATTCTGTAATCATACATTCACCAATTAATACATCGTTGCACAAAACAAAATCCAATCACAAAAACAATCCCAAATATGAAACAGGAATACTACTTATGGAGCAGAGCCTCTGAGTATCTCGTGTCCCTCTCAACGTTACTATACCCAATCCTTTTTCTTCCAATCTATTCCTTTTCCAAGACATCTCTAATCCCCTTTTTCATGTCATTACACCTGTATGAGGCAATGAAAGACAAGGAGAGGCTGAACGTAGTGCAATGTTCATACATAAGAATATCAACAACATCAAAATCTGTAACCATACATTCACCAATTAATACATCATTGAACAAAAGAAAATCCAATCACAAAAACAATCCCAAATACGAAATAGGAATACTAATTCTGTCGCAAAGCCTCTGAGTATCTCTTGTCCCTCTCAACGTTACTATACCCAATCATTTTTCTTCTTGTCTATTCCTTTTCCAAGACATCTCTAATGGCCTTCTTCATGTCATTACACCTGTATGAGGCAAGGAAACACAAGGAGGGGCTCAATGTAGTGTAATGTTCCTACAACAACAACAAAATTCTGTAAGCATACATTCACCAATTAATACATCGTTGAACAAAACAAAATCCAATCACAAATACGAAACAGGAATACTACTTCTGTCGCAGAGCCACTGAGTATCTCTTTTCCCTGCCAACGTTATATACCCAATCCTTTTTCTTCCTGTCTATTCCTTTTCCAAGACATCTCTAATGGCCTTCTTCATGTCATTAACTGTATGAGGCAAGGAAAGACAAGGAGAGGCTCAACGTAGTGCAATGTTCCTACATAAGAATATCAACAACAGCCAAATTTTGTAATCATCGAAAGAATTTAATAATTAAATCTGATGAATGAAGGTGTAATAATTCCAATCCAGCAGACTACATGATAAATCGAACAGAATTTACCACTAACACAGGTCCTTCATTCCGTCGTCTTCAAGAAGGTGCAAATGATAACCGAAACCTATGGAGCAGCAACTCTCATTGCGAAGGCATTCACAGACAATATGATGATCGGTTAGCATTGAATATCAGGATGTCGCAATATCTACTGCATATTACCCTGCACCGGCGGTTTAAACATGACCACGTACAGTAACCGTGTAGCTAGACACGTGTCAAATGCACAAGTATGTTTGTACTGAAAGGGAAAATTGTGTTAACATTCATGTTCTAGGCGGGAAAACACAGAAACCGGCGCACAGAAAAGGGACACGTGTCCCAAAAGTTACTTATTTATTAAGGTTATAGATATTAAAATGATGTTTATGTATTTATTTATTTGAACACAAATAAAATGTGATATTCATGTAGTTTTTTGTATGTGTATTTGTTTGCTTTTATTAAATTATTTATATTATATGATATATGTTTTTTGTATTATTATACTTAAAATTATTTATATTTGTTTAAAGTTTTTATTTATTTATTTATATAATATCATATTTAAAATACACAATGAAAAAAATGATGTTTTTTATTGGGTATAAACTGATTTTGCTATGCAGGCGGTGGGATTAAAGACTTTGTATAAGAAAGAGAAAGTCTTAATTTTTTTATATATTCGGCAAATCAAAAAAAAATTGTCATGTTTAATATTTTGAAGAGATTTATTTAATGATGGTTTAAAATTTTAGTTATGTATTAAAATGATTGGTCGTAACATATCAACAGTTGAGAGGATAACAACATGAACAAAAAAAATATGAAGGTTAATAAATTAATCATTATTTTAATTTTCTATAACTCTAATAAAAGAAAAGAATATATGTATGAACTGAAATTATAATATTTCAATATTAGTTTGATTTTTTTTCTAAGAAAATTATCATCATCGTGCAAAACACGATGCACAAAACTAGTTATATATAATATTAAAACTGTATATTTTTTATCGTGGACAGTTACATTAATACTGATAAGGTATATATATTGGTTTAATACTTGCTAAAAATCAAAAAAAAATTAAAAGCTTAAAATAAACGCTTTATGGATAATATTATAAAATTAAAAGTTTTTAAAATCCCAATACATTTTTAATTTTTTAATAATAACACATTAATTTCAATAAAAATAATTAAATTAATATCTCTTTAATAAATCAATATTAAATTTTAAAGAACTCTTCAAATGTAAAAAATTCTTGTTTTTTATTATGTTTTTTTTAATACTATATTATATTATAGCTATTGAGAAAAAAAAGTATCCAAATCTGTGTTGGAGATGCTCATGATTGTAAGAAAGTCTTAAAAGATTCGTTAAGTAAATGCTAAGACTCTTAACAGTAATCCATTTTTACGGCTAAAAATATTACATGATAAGTTAATTGAGATTAATTTCACGTCTTGATGAATCTGGTGACCGGTTACGCATTTAATGTCCGAGTGTAAATGATTAATGTTTTTTATCAAATCAATGAAGGATTCGACTCAAAGAATAAGCGGCGACCAAAAAGCTGAACGAATAAGCTATAAACTTGTATGGGGTTCATATGGCCATTAACAATATGTTCGTTAAACCCTTTTTATGAAGGAAAGGAAAGGAAACCGAGGGAAAAGAGGATTAAAATATAAAAAAACTCGTGTTCTTGAAACTTTTTAGGAGAGAAAGGAAAGAAAAAGAAGGGAAAAGAATGATAAATTTCCTTCCAGCTTTTCGAAAACACTAAGGTGGCGTTTGGTTCACATAATGTTTTTAGATGAAATTGAATCTGTTAAAGGAATTTGATTTTGAAGGAATTGAAACTGAATGTTGTCAGGTTTGACCACTTGTTTGGTTGGCAGGCATTGGTATGGAATCTGTTAACAAATTATAATTTGTCTGTTTGGTTCACAGAATGTAGCTTTGGAATTGTAATGAAATCCTTTAATGGCCAAAATGCCCTATTTGAAAAAGAAAATTTAAAACAAAACTATTTTAATAAAATAATTATGTAATTTGTAAAACAATATAAAATACACAACTGAAATATAACAATAAGCCAAACAACGTTACTAAATCAACGATGGTCGGCGGTGGTTCAGATCGGTGGTGGTCTATTGTGGTTCAGATGGTGGTGTCGACAGTGGTTCAAATCGATGGTGGTCCGCGGTGGTTAATATGAAGGTGGTCAGCAGTGGTTCAGATGACCAGTGGTTCAGATCGACAGTGGCGGCGGCGGTTCAGATCGGTGGTTGTTCAAATCGTTGGTGGTCGGCGGTGTCCGACGTTGATTCAGATCGGTGGTAGTCATTGGTGGTCGGTAGTGGTTTAGATCGGTAGTGGTCTGTGGTACTTCAAGTGGCGATGGTCGGATGTGGTTTAGATCGGCGGTGGCCGGTAGTGATTCTGACTAGTAGTAGTTTGACGGTGGTTTAGATCGATGATGGTCCGTGGTGGTTTAGATAATGATGGTCGACAGTGGTTCAGATCGGTGGTGGTCATGGTGATTGGTGGTGGTCATGGTGATTGGCGGTGGTTCAGTTTGACAGTGAATTGGATCGATGGTGGTTTCAGATCGGCGGTGGTTCATATCAGTAGTGGTAGGCGGTGGTTCAGATTGGTGGTGGTCGACGGTGGTTCAGATCAGTGGTATTCGGCGGTGGTGGTCAACAATGGTTTAGATAATGATGGTCGACGATGGTTCAGATGGGGACGACCGGCGGTGGTTCAGATGGCGGTGATCGAAGGTGGTCGACGATGGTCATATTGTGTTTTATATGAGATTAGGGTATATTGGGTTAATGACATATTTAGTATCATGAAAATAAAGAATTTTATTCCATCAAAATACTATGTAGTTCCTATGAAATGTTAAGTTTTCTTTATTTGTGGAATTTGTAGGACTTTGAAGATTTTTTTCATGAAAAAGAATGAAGCAAACAAGAAAATAGAATTTGATCAATATAATTCAACATTCAATTACATCAAATTTGTAGAATTTACGAATGAAATGCTCCCTAAGTAAAATTATTATTCCATTTCCATTTTTTCTCTTAGAATTCGATACACAACGTAAGCTCTTAACAACGTCGCCTTCAACCTTCCATTTTGATCGATCTCCCTTCTTCAACCTGATGATTGTTTTGCCAACAATTTCTAGGGGGTGTTTGGAATTGCTTATTTAAAACAATTTATGTTTTTTTTTTGTAAAAATGCTTATTAACTTATATGGTGTTAAACTGGAGTAAATATTTGGATTAGCATATGGTGGTACCAAAACGCAATAAGCTGGTAAGTTGTTTTTAGTGTTTGACAAAATTTGCTTATACATATAAAATGACCAAAAATGACTTTCTTTCATATTATTGACTTATAAGGAGTATTTGAAATTGTTTATTAACTTATTTGATTTTTTAACATGTAAATATTTATTTTTAATCGTTTATAATAATATATTGATAAAAGTTTATATCAATTAACATTAATAATTTGTTTAAAAAAATTACTTAAAATAAGAATACCTGAAGCTCTTTGGCGGTGGATGATCTTTCAAACCCAAAAAAGATGTCGAAGAAGTAAGGGTTTGGGACAAAAGGGTAAATGTCGTGGAGTCTCCTGGATGACGATAAAAGGGTAAGGGCTTGACAAAGGGAGAGTTCAAGAGCACAGATGTTGATCGCTGGGGAAGCTATTGATGGTAGGTTACTATAAGCTCTCAACATTTTTTCAGGGAGGGTTTAGTTCATCGTTCGAAATCAAATCATGAATAATACGCCTAGAAAACACGAATTTAGGGATGTAATATGTACTTACTGCTAGTGAATACGCAGGTCAAACCAATTGCAAAAGCAAGAGATGCAGTGAGGATCCTGAGAAAAAAATGTCGCTTGAGGAAAGAGAACGTAAGGTTTGATTTCTCTTGTTCCTATCAAAAACTGAAAATGGTTAAAGGTAAATGGTATTAGAAAAAGGGTTAAAAGGTAAATTGTTAATAAGTTGAATTTGATAGTCTAAAGAGGATCGGATAATGCCGGTTTGACACTGATATAAACAATTTTTTTTCTTCTTAAAAATGACTTAATATTGATGTCACGTCGTCGTAACAAGTCAACAAGGAGCTCTCATAAGCAATCTCAAACACCCCACTATTGTTCATCTTCTTTTGGTATTTTGCTATAAACACTTTCAAACGATGCCTCAAGGTTTTCCCTCTTTTAAGTTTCACAAATGTCTTTTTGTGCTTCGTGTAGTATCAACTAATTTCATGAATATTGATTACATTGACGTTGTTTGTTGATAGATCTCCCGGGGTTCTATTATGATGCCGAGAAGAACAGGTATTTCCCTATCAAATCACCGATTTTCCGGGTAGAAACGCTTCTTCTGCTTCCACCAGAGCTTAAAAAGCACCTTCGAAATTGAATCAGGTACAACACTAGTAAACTTTTCGATTTTATACCAAGTATGAGTTTGATCTTATAACGAGAAGAACAGAGAAGCAAGCATGTTATAGAGATTAATCCCCCAGTTCCTAAAAGAAGCTGGAGTTTAATATATGATGTCAAACCTGGAATTGTTTAAAATGCAAAATGGATATGGGTTTTATTGCAAGTTTTAATGTTTAATATTGTTAGCAAATATATTTCAAAACTTCAAATCCATATCTTTATTGAAGTTGAAACTTGAAAGGTAACCCTATGGCACCTACAGTTAAACTGTAGGGAATGGATGAGAAATTAGAATATACCTGTAGTTTTTTAGAGTAAAATCTAGTACTTCCCATATGATACAAGTATTAAGTCTCAAGTTTAATTTCTTATGAGAATAAAAGTAGAGAAAGCATGCAAAAGAATATGCTTCTGTTTTGGGAAATGTCACCCTTCAGTTCCAAATAGGAGCTGCACTTTGATTTAGGTTGTTAAACTTTCTAATATTCAAAGATGAGGTCAGTTTGTTTCATTTCCCCTCTTTGTTGGGAGTTTTAGAAACAATATTCTACTAGTACTATCCAGTTATTGTAATCTTCAAGGTTGCCTGCTAATTTAGTTCTGGACGCTAAAATTACCATATGTACTATTGAAGTTGAAAGGCAACCCAGTTAACATCGAAGTCAAACTTTCGCACTTTTTCTAGATGGCTCCAAGATTAGGATTCACTTTTAGGGTTTGGGAGTAAAAGCTGCTACTTTTCAAATTCTGGTTTGATATGTACATGTTCTATAATTCTCAGCACCAAACTTTTTTTTAATCTTGTCAGAGACTAGTCTCCCATTGGGATTCACCCTTTGGTATCAGAGCCATACTCCCGTTCCCCCTCCTTTCTCTTTCAAGATTTGGATTAGTATGCTCTATGACTGCCGTATTATACGGGTCTCTCATATCAGAAAACCAATCTAGAAGATAAAGTCGAGTGATTCGATATTAAGCCTTAGACGTTTTTGTATTCTTATCTTCTTGATAAAAATTTATAAGTCGACGCAAGAGAAGTCGCATCTATATTTTTAAAAAGAATTGAGAATAGATCTTTGATCTAAGGAAGAATATCATACCCAATCATGAACTCAGATCTTTCTTACTCCCGTTCATCTTCAAACTCCTCAAGTTGTCGTCAATCTTCAGCGTCCAAAATGATTCCAAAATCCCTTTATCAAGTATGCCCATAGTTAACCCTTATAGTGTTTTTTTTTAAGCCAACTTCCTCTTTTTCAAAAAAAGTAAAAAAATTAATAGGATCCAGCTCAAACCAACAAGTAAAAGAATTCGTTCAGGCATCCAAGTTCGACTCACACCAACTCCCGGCCACCTCAGCCGAACATTTAGTGACATTATCCCTCCCAGCAGACCTTCCCAGACATTGCCTAGCTCAGGGATATACTCATATCCATTTTGGTGCTATTAGTCTAGCCCTTACCTTCCATGGTAGGAAAGGTCTTCCAGCGTTCTCTCGTATCACCTTGGTCGACACCAGATTTGTAGAATACCAACATGCTTGCATAGGTACTATACAAACAACCTTGAACGCAGGAACGGTTTTTGTCACTTTCTATTCAAACTTCAATATGCCTCTCAATGATCCCTCACTACATACAGCCCTCAAAGCCGAAATACAGATAGGTGGAACTACCCAAGTTAACACCTTCCAGGCAACCTTTCACTATCAAATGGCATATAGGGTTCAGAACCACTCTTTGGGACATTATGGTTCCAGATCAGGAACACGCAGGAGACGCCTTGCTTATTGATGTCAATTCAAGTGCCACTCCAACATGCACGTATGTTCCAAGACAGTTATCCAGAGAAGAATTGCTCAAACTCCTACCGGAGAAATAGGTAACCAATTACGAGTAGATCTGTTAGCTCTCATTTCATTAAATGTAAAAGTATGGAAAAAGTAATAGTGCAAGTGTTGACAGAAGATGATCTGTCACAGAAGACCACAGAGGACCAACAGCAGAAGATGCTCAAGCGTACAAGTCCCAAGTGACAGAACCTCTGCCGTGTCTCACAGAGTTCTGGAAACTGGTCCTCTGCAAAGACAATGCTACAAGACAAAGACGACAGAACCTCTGTCGTGTCTCACAGAGGTTCTAGAAGATATCCTCTACGTCAATGTGCTTTCAAGTTATATCCAACAGAGCCTCTGTAATGTCTAACAGAGGGTCTGCAGTCTCTCTTCTGTGTAGATCTTCTTTAGCTGTTTTACTTTGGTTTATTAGCTGCTCATGCTTATCACGTGTTCTTGTCTGTAATCTGTTTTGATCGAATGGCTTAGATTAATTTACTTTAGGTCATGTCAGAAAACGGTTACTTGCTTGTATAAATAGTAGCGTAGACCCTTGTATTTCAGTGTGCTTCAGTATTGTAATTGTTAACATTTTCATTCTATTGAAAATCATTTGAAGCTCTCTCTTGTGTTCATCAATCTTCATCACCGTGTTCTTATTGATTTCTACTTTGGTTGATTCTTATCTTTTTCGCTGCATCATCACTGTCAAACAAATCATCTAAGTAAGTAATTAATACCAAGAAACCGAGTTAATCGATCCTACAATTGGTATCAAAGCAGGAATCAAATTTTAATTTGATTTATTCTGTTCTTGGTATTCA
>NW_020202955.1:0-1651 GCF_001531365.2 Cynara cardunculus var. scolymus
CCTACATCATTACCCAACTCCAAACCATCCTTCGCAATCTTCATCAACTACCTTCCTCCATCACCTCCCAAATACCTCACCCTCAACCTTCATCCACATCATCCATCGATGAAACCCTTGCCACCCTCACCACCCAAATGGACACCATACAAACAACCCTCACCCAATTACCCGCCACCATACTTGCCCAAATCCTACCACAAACTCAAACCCCACCTCCCTCTGCAGGCCCTTCCTATGAAGCAGCCTTCTCATCCTTCACTACAGAGGTGAGGAATCTTCTTGCTAACCTTCCCCAACCTTCATCATCTGCAACAACCTCTGTGCCACCTCCTCCCTCTACAGGCATAGAGTTTGCTATAAGAGCTGATCTATGGGCTCTGTCCAAGGCACTCTCTCTTCCCATATTAGAATGTGGAAAAAGAAGAATAGATCAAAAGTATCCTGCTCTTCCAGCCGCCCCTACAAACGACCAAGGCATGAAGACCAAGACCCCGATGATCAAGGTCTTGGACCTCATGAGGGGGAGACAGAGGCGGCGACTACACAACAAACAGGATCCGCTGCACCACAGCAACCATCACCACAGCAACAATCATCACCACAACAACCACCATCAACCCAACAAACCCAACCAAAGGAACTAGAGGCCTTGCCCTCTGATGAAGAACATAATATCCAAGTTCCCTCAGCCACAATACCAGACCCCATCGTGTTAAGTTCATCAACCGATGAATAACCAAAAACACCACCTATAGAAACAAACCAAACCTTTACTCCCTCACCCACAACAAACCTACCCTTAACACCTTCTCCAACACCTCGACCCTTCACTCTTACCTCACAATCAGAACCTACAAAAACCCAACCATCACCTCAACGACCCCAAACCCCACCAGAAACCTTTCAACCACTTGAAACTGAACCAACCAAAGAAAACTCRCCCTCTACCCATACACAACCCCAAGCCGAGACACAACCCTCAACCCAACATCCTGTGGTGCATTTGGACATCCCTTCTTCCTCGAGGCATCCTCCACAAGGTCTGGTGGACGAAATAATTCAAAGCATGGAGTCGATAAAGAGAAGACCTCAATTGTCGCCCAGGGAACCAATAATGATGGAAAACATTCATCAATACATGTACCAAGAACGCGAAGAAAGCCTGTCAACCAATCCTATCGCCAGAGTCTATGAATCTTCTACATCATCGTTTCATAAGACAGACTACTCAACCACCTCAAGCTGTCTTTTCGAACGATGGAATAAAAAGAGTCATAGACTTAAAAATAAAGTCATTTGCCAACAGAGCCATACGCTACATCGAGTTCAATGTGAAAAGAGCCCATGGGGTAGTTAGCATGTTCAACAAGAACGATATCATCAACCTCAATCCATATGACTTGATTGAGTTACATGCCTACACAGCTCAAAGGCAAGATCATGGGATACGATTTGGAATGGCGAACAGAGCTATGGAGTCCCTGGTGAAGCACCAAGCCAAAAGCGATTTTGAAATTGATTTTAGGCTAGGCATTGAGAGGTTATCCTGTGCTCCTCCAAATGAAGATTTCCAGGGCTTGCAGGAGATACGTTCTGCTTCAGTTCTTACTCAACCTGAACTCGGACTTGTTTACAAGAATGAGTTTGG
>NW_020202955.1:2225-23682 GCF_001531365.2 Cynara cardunculus var. scolymus
CATGCAATGAAGATTTGAAGATAAGGATGAAGTCATCATATCATGAATGACAGCTGGAGATGACAAATCAACAGCTGGAATTCAAGTTTATCTTATTACTAATGTTTATCCATGAGAATGATAAACTCTATCTATTAGCTAGACGATTTGCTAGAAAGTAGCATTAGATAATTATCTTCTTAATAGTCGTTTAATATAAATAGATGATTAGGTCTATTGTAAAAATAAGGCTTTTTACTCTTTGTTTTACATTTATGAATCTATAAAGTAAAACCTTTGAAGCTCAAAATTGTTCTTAAACTTTCTTATTTTATTCTTGAGACTTCATAACTTTCTTCATTAAAATCACTATAATCATTAAAATCACTATAATTTGGTTATTCACAACTAGATTATTAGTGTTATTGAGAGATCTGGGATCAACACATTCTTCTTGGTCAGCTTCGTTAATGGAGTAGCTATACGAGAGAAATTCTGTATAATCTTACGATAATATCCAGCCAATCCAAGAAAACTTCTGACTTCAGTTGGAGTCTTTGGTGCTTCCCATTTTTCAATAGTTTCAATCTTGAGTGGATCTACTTTAATCCTGGCTCTGATACCAACTGTAACAACCCACAAATTCCACATACAGATAATCCACATGATATTACTCATAACACAAAATGTAATATTGTTTACAGAATACAGATTTAAACAAAACTTTCTTTGATACATTTATGAGTAACTAAAGTCATCAATTCTAAACTTTTCTCTTGCCTTTATCCCGCGAGGAATAATGACCTACAAAACAGG
Source organism: Cynara cardunculus var. scolymus (assembly GCF_001531365.2). NCBI lineage: Eukaryota > Viridiplantae > Streptophyta > Magnoliopsida > Asterales > Asteraceae > Cynara > Cynara cardunculus. The sequence continues at coordinate 3,021 of NW_020202955.1, forward strand.
TTATTCCAACAACTGAACGTTAGACCCAAAAGGTCTAGTGAGTGTACAATTCTCAAACATATAACACACTTTCCAATACTAGCAGTTTCAAATCAACCTGTACTGATATAAATATTTATCTATTTCTCTCTCGGTTACACAGCCATTACATCTCTCTCGCGGTTACACCGCCATTACATCTCTCTCGCGGTTACACCGCCATTACATTTCTCTCTCGCGATTACACTGCCATTACATCTCTCTCTTGGTTACACCGCCATTACTTCTCTCTCTCTCTCTCACGGTTACACCGCCATTACATCTCTCTCGCGATTACATCGCCATTACATCTCTCTCTCGCGGTTACACCGACATTACATCTCTCTCTCGCAGTTACACTGCCATTACATCTCTCTCTCGCGGTTACACCGCCATTACATCTCTCTCACGTGGTTACACCGCCATTACATCTCTCTCGCGGTTACACCACCATTACATCTCTCTTGCGGTTACACCGCCAATACATCTCTCTCTCTCGCGGTTACACCGCCACTACATCTTTTTCTCGGGGTTACATCGCCATTACATCTCTTTCAAGAAATTTCATATCAAAAGCTTCAACACATTAGCTGGATTTGAAGTCCGGTCAGCCTTGTCCGGATATGATATCCGGACAATAACTTAGAATCAAAAGAGGGTAATACGGTTATGGTTTGAGCAATTTAAAATGATTATCGGATTAAGCCTGCGATTGACCTTCAGCCCTTTTCTCTCAATATATGCAGAAAATTCTCAAAAACAAAAAAAAAACTTCTTTCTTTTTACATACACTTGCTATTTATAGCAAGTGTATGGTCGTCCTTCAAAAGTCGGCTAACCCAACTACATCACCCACACCCACATATTCCTACATAAATACAAATATTATATATATATATATATATAATATTTATTCCAAAAACAAATCTTAGCTCAAAACTCGAAACCTGAATTTTACAATATTCCCTCCTTAAAAGAATTTCGTCCCGAAATTCCATTTAAGCAAATAGGTAGGGATACTTTACTCGCATATCTAAATCTGATTCCCAAGTGGCATCTGGCCCCTTGTGATAACGCCACTGAACCTTTAGTAACCCAACCTCTTTGTTTCGCAACTTCTTTATTTTGAAGTCAGTAATTTGTTCAGGGGTTTCATAACCAACAAATTCCACCTACAAGGATGATGACCGATAAAGATTGAACTACTTGTTAGTAAATAGTTGTAACCCCTTGTGATAACCCCTGAGCTAATCTATATGGATTTAACTTCAAAATTTCACATGACCGATAAAGTCAGTAAATAGTTGTAACCCCTTGTGATAACCCCTAAGCTAATCTATATGGATTTATTTCGCAATTTGTTTATGGTAAGTTGCTATCTTTAGAAATTCCAGTGTGAAAGTGGGATCACATCACTATGGATTTCATAACCAAATTTTCGAGAACATCAAAAGGTTATGATGCTATATGGGTGATAGTAGATCGGTTATCCAAATCTGCACACTTCTTACCTATGAAAGAGTCATATTCAATGGAGAGATTGGCAAAACTATACATTGATGAGGTAGTGACACGTCATGGTGTTCCTCAATCAATCGTTTCTGATAGAGATAGTCGATTCACGTCTATGTTTTGGAAGAGCTTCCAAAGAGAGATGGGTTCACAGATTAAGTTAAGTACAACTTATCACCCTCAGACTGATGRACAAAGTGAACGAACTATCCAAACATTAGAAGATATGTTTAGAGCTTGTGTAATTGATTTCGGAGGATCATGGGATAGTCATTTGGCTTTGGTGGAATTTGCGTACAACAATAGCTACCATTCGAGTATTCAGGCATCACCTTTCGAAGTTCTGTACGATGCAAATATCGAACTCCTTTGTGTTGGAACGAAATAGGTGAAAAATAGTTAGCTGGGCCTGAATTAGTTCAGCAAACTGAAGATAAAATAGGAGTAATTCGAGAGCGAATGAAGGCAGCACAAGATAGACAACGAAGTTACGCAGATAAACGTCGGAAGCCGATTGAGTTTCAAGTGGGTGATAGTGTGATGTTAAAGGTATCACCTTGGAAAGGAAAGGTCCGTTTTGGGAAAGAGGGGAAACTAAGTCCAAGGTATGTTGGACCATTTCCTATTACTGGAAGGGTTGGGGAAGTAGCATACAAGTTAGAACTTCCTTTAGAGTTAAGTGGGATCTATGACACGTTTCATGTGTCGAATTTAAGGAAGTGTCTAATAAATCCAGATGTGACAGTGCCGCTACTCGAAATAAAGGTGGATGAGAGATTGTGCTTTGAAGAAACCGCTGAACAAATTACTGACTTCAAAATAAAGAAGTTGCGAAATAAAGAGGTTGGATTAAGCCTGCGATTGACCTTCAACCCTTTTCTCTCAATATATGCAGAAAATTCTCAAAAACAAAAAAAAACTTTTTTCTTTTTACATACACTTGCTATTTATAGCAAGTGTATGGCCGTCCTTCAAAAGTTGGCTAACCCAACTACATCACCCACATCCACATATTCCTACATAAATACAAATATTATACGTCATATAGGAGTTAGGATTTAATTTAATTTATATTTTATAGGGTTTACATATAACACTAGTTTAATGTTCATGTTGGGTTACATATGTTCATATGTATCACAATATGTGCATGCACCTACCACCTGTACGTGTGCGTCAAATTATTTTATTAAGTTACTCAATGGGTTCATATCACACAAGTTGTGTTTGTTTAGCTGTTAAGTTATAAAAATATCTACATGATGCATCCACTTGTGCGTACATTTCGTGTTCATTACTTTCATAATCATGTTGATTACGTATATATATATATATATATATATATATATATTATCTAAGGTTCATTATGTGTTCATGATTGGTGCAAAATGCGCAAATAAGACAAAACCCGGTTTCGTATTCGAAACAAGGTTGCGTACATGTTTCACTGATATGGTGATTGTAACAATTGTTCATGGCGTTTTCAGGGTTGTTCATATCAATGTAAATGTGCATATTTTTGTTCAATATGTGTTCATCTTGGTGGGCAATTGTTAATAAGCTACATTGATGTGTGTTGATATAACGCGATATGTGTATGTAAGGGTGTCGCAAGGCAGACATTGCTTAATGCCTGTTCATATCGTGTTCACGAGTGGTAGTCACATATAACCTGTCGTAGTGATGTAACATTCTGCTAAGTAATAAACATATATGATTCATTGTAACTATTGTATAGGTTATAATTTGTAAAACTAGCGAAAGGATGCATTCAATTAATTGCGTATTTCTTTGATGTTACATTCATTATCAGTTTCATTACATATATATTGTGTCAGGCTCAATATGTCTTCATGTTTGGGCCAAAAATGCACATATAGGACAAAAACCGCGAGTTGTTCACGTGGGTATGCATGTGTTCATATGGATTATGGGGTGTTCATATAGGTGGACATATGTTCATATTTGTCAATACGTGTTCATACGGTCAAAATGTCTTCGTCATCATAACATGTTCATATGTGCGACACTATGTTCATGTTCATGCCATCTGTACATGTATATCAATTTTTGTGATTAAGATAGAAAAGTGGTCACATATCTATAATTTTGTTCCTAAATTAAATAAGGTAGTATACAACACGAGATGTGGTTGTACGGTTGTCTGAATGTTCTCGTATACGAATGTGTGTATATTTATTCATAATAAATTTTATAACTATGAACAAATCAAACTAAACACTATAACCTACAACTGCCATTTATAGAATTCTTTGAATTGATTTTGCGTTTATGAAATCACAAATGATTGGCAGATGCGGTGTTTGTCCACTTTTGACTTTCGTTAAAATGTAAACACAAAAAAAGAAACAAAACTACTACCAACAATCCCTAAAATTGTTAATTGATCTTAACAAATTGAACAAAGTATACATCACTAGGTAACAAATCTACATATTACTCTGATTTATATGTTTGAGTTTATCGTAATTTTACATACTTGGCTAATGTTGCATGAAAAAATCACCCTTATCATATAGATAAATACAACACAAAAAAGTAGATATCATGGGTGCATACATTCTATAGAATTCAGGTTCTCCTAAGATAGAACATTGGTTATGATTAGATTTGTCAAGTATGACCAGCCGTAGCTTTGATGGTGCACAAATAGTGTCCACTATAATTCAACACTCTTATCAATGGTTCTAAAATGTAGAACATATACTCATTAAAACAATGACATATGTAATCCAAAAGATGTTATTGGTATGAATAGGAAAGATCATTTTTAGTAGGATAGTACATGTACTTTCACAAATCACAGCCTTCCTATGTTGTATTATTCTCTTCATATCTACCTTGCTGCAAATATATATTCTATTATACATTCTCTCCAGATAACTCTTTTTTCTTATTGACAAATTGCGATCCACTATCCTCTTAAGGTAATTCATATCTGTCTCTAAATCTTATCACTGAAGAGCCTCAACTTTATTGATGAAACTCGATTGTTATTTCCCTTTAAGTTAATGGAACACATATGTTTAGCATTTAAGGATTCTTTGTTACGTTATTTTGGCTACCCCTAGACAAGATTATATTCTTATCATACAATAGGCATGTTGGATTTATAGAATATTCAAAGTAAGTGAACACAAAGGTAACTTGATCTCAATCGATTTCAACTCCATGGTAGTATGCTCTACAGGGAACTTAACTTCGGTATCTTGACATACTAAAAGGCACTATGATAGCTATCTCATGTATGAACATTTGATAACATATAACGTTAGTATAAATAGTGACAGTAACATTCAGATTGGTGGAAAATGTTCATCTGCATCATTATGTTCTCATACGGTAAAATATATTCAGCATTTTAACATGTTAATATGTTTCACACTATGATAATGTAAATACCAACGTTACGTGTGTGTCAACTTCTTAACATGCTAATATGTTTCACAATATGATTATGTAAAGCCCACTTGTACGTGTGTGTCAACTTCTGTTCTTACATTACACAAGGGTTGATATAGACATAATTCTGTTCATAGAATAACTACGGTAATATGCAACACGAGATATGTATTACAGGGTTGTCTAAAGGTCATATATATTTTATTGTCTTCATACATGTTCACATTTGATTTTAAAAATTTGAAAACATCCCAATACTTTTTATAACCTGCAGCTGCCATTTACAATTTTCTGTAAATTGGTTTTGATTTTATGAACACCCAAATTATTGCCAACTGTTGTTTGTGTCCCCTTTTCACTTTTTTTAAATGTAAACACAAAAACATAAACAAAAATATTCCCAAACTAAGCCTAAGATTGTTGATTGATCTTCACAGATTGAACAAATTTCCATCACTATATATTTTATTTTGGCTACTGCTATGAAGGTTTGATGTTGATCAAACAATGAGGACGTTGTATTCCTCTAAGGTGCAATTTATGGTGTAGAAATCAAATACTTTATCTCGATCGGTTTCAACTCCATCATGATATGCTGGGAATTGAAACTCGACTTTGTACTGGGTGGACACATTTTTATAACACCCTTATTGAGTCCTTGGTTCGTTTTATGCATGACCATATTAAACCAATAATCTAATTGTCATATAAAATGAAATCAATATCATATCCAAAATGTAACCATTCACGTGTTCATATGTACACTTCTTCAGGATAGGCAAGTAATGTCTTTCTTTGTGATCGATTTATTATGTTGATATTGATCTGTTATAATTAAATGAACGATTTTTAGCAAATCTAACTAGATCATGATATGAAACCTTGTGGCTATCGATGCAGATTTAAAAGTGATCAAATTAGTGGTTCTACAAACTAGTAAACAAGCCGCGTGAAGTGGAAAGGTGTCGAAAAGCTCAGGCAATCAATTATCCAAAGTTTCATTACCGCAAGGTAATACGTATTCTTAAACAACCTTTTCAAAAGATTGATGTTGTTTAATATGACATAGGTCCTTGCGCCACTCACCTCGAGACCTATATTCTAGCCGTCCCTTAATATGCATCAATTTCGACATGTTTTTAGATGTTCATTGGCAAGCGAAGCCCGTGCCCCATGTGTGCAAACATGTGCATTTTGTGTTGATGTGTAATATGATTATGCCCTTCTCCTTTTTTAGTCACTTACTATATACAGCGAACACAATATGTCCATCGTTTATATATAAGTATTGAGTATTTGTAACATATTAAAATATTTACCCCTAACAAAATCACACAATGAAAATATGATGGTCCATGATATTGTGGAGTTAATTTTTAACGTAGTTCGTTCATGAATGCAGAAGTGCAACATGACATTGTTTTGGACGACAATGTCCAAATTGAAGTTAAGGCACCGAATAAAATCATGCGTGCGCCACGAAATTTGAAGATTGAACATGGAAAGGAAGCCGCAATAGAACATAATGATGTGAATGGGTACCCATTGGGAATTAGAACCAAAACATCACCCAAGGCGTTGTGGGAGGCAGTAAAAGCATTAAACCTTATCCAAAGGGCAGCAATCAAGGAGATGGGATTTAAGGCATTGCTTGATATAACTTTAGACAGCATTCGGTCTAAATTAGGTCATTATGTCGTCAATATGTTAGATACATATACTATGACCATACAACTGAGGGATGGAGTAATACCAATTACGGTCAAGTCGATACACGAGGTACTGGGGCTGCCAACCGGAGGATTACATTTGAATTTGATTGAACCATCCTCATGCAACAATGCAGTCAATTCAGCATGGCGAAAACAGTTCAGTAAAGATAGAATGAGACCCAAGGACGTGATGAACGTTGTTCAGAAATCAGATGACGCCGGTATGATGTTCAGGATGAGTTTCCTGGTCATCGTGGTTAATACGCTTGCCGAATGCAGCAGAGTGGGTGTTTACAATTTAGGTTTCCTCAGCCGTGTACATAGCTTAGACATGATTCCAAGGATTGACTGGTGCAAATATGTATATGATTGCATAGCGACAAGCAAGCTGTGTTGGAAAAGAGACAGTCTTCTATCATTTTACGCCGTCCCCCTAACATGTTTAACGATAAGAACGTTGATCCCTGACAATATGTAAATCAACGTTTGTTTCATATTATTTAATCAACTGCTATGTTTACTTTATGCAGATGTTATATGTTCAATCAACAAAATGTGACGGCATTCAAAACCAACAGCAAGTACATCCTTTGAGGACTTGGACCCTGGATCTACTAAGAAGAAGACAAGACCTGAAACTTAGTAGAGGGGGTTTGGATACACACAATTGATTTGTAGTAAACCCGTTGAGCAAGGAGCGTATGGGCATGAGCAAACAATTGTAGATCATCACTCAGTAGAGCATAGACCTGAATCTAGCAAAGCTAGAGATGCAGAAAGGCAGGACGTGAGTAAAGAGGTAACTTCAAAAACTTGATTCACATATTAAGCTATAAATCTTCTGTTTCATTTTTATACATTTATGTAAATCTGGGTTCATGTTTCTGCATTCATGGTGAAAAGAAAATCTGGGTTCATGTGTTCTGGTTAATGTTTCCGGTTCATGTGTTCTGGTTAATGTTTCCGGTTCATGTTTCCAAATTCGTCTTCATGTTTCTGATTCATGTTCGTACATATGGTTTCATGTTTCTGCGTTGGTTCATCAACATAAATCTGGGTTCATGTTTATACATTCATGGTAAAAGAAATTATGGGTTCATGTTTATATATTCATGGTAAAAGAAATCTGGGTTCATGTGTCTGCATTGATTCACGAACGTAAATCTAGGTTCATGTTTCTTGTGATAGCCCRGTCCTGGTTGTCATCCAAGGTATTTAATTATGTGAATTAATTGTTAAGCTGGATTCATGCTTACGTGGGTTAAATACATGAGTATGTGTATTTTATACATAGGAATACATATATAAGCATAATATGTAAGTATATATATATATATATATATATATATATGCATGAGTTTACATGCATGTATGGATGATTTTATGTGTAAGCATGCATATGGGTGAAGGCTGTAGTAGCCGACTTTCCTATTTTGGAAAGTATAAATAAGGGATTTGAGAACTTAGGCAAGTTTTCTTGCCTCTTGGAGAATTTGAGAGTATTTAGAAGAGAAGTGTTGTCTGGATATTCGTATTGGTTTTGCGTCTTCTTCAAAACTGAGAATTCTCATAAGGTGAGTGATTTCTAAACCTCTTTCATATAAAAATTGTTACTGATTTTATTGAATGTTGCTTATTAATCTTGAGAAATCATGTATCTGATTTGGGTCCTTATCTGGACTAAAGGATGACCGGATTAAGTATAAATCGGACATAGTGTTGTCCGGATTGTTTTAAATCGGACATGTGTTGTTCGATTTAGCTGTAAGTCGAACGTAGTACTGTGCGGTTTAGAGAGTAGGTGAGATTTTGAATTATGTAATCCAAACAAATGTTTTGAACGAAGAAATAGGAATACGATCAAGTGATGTGCGGTTTAGTCTTAAATCGATCAAGGGTCGTTCAGATTGGTTATATATCGATCAAGTGTTATCCGGGGTAATATAAGTTGATTAATCGGACAAGCATGGTGTTGTCCGGATTGATATATCGTATAAGTGCACAGTGTTGTCCGGAAGAAGTGTCAAGGATATTTGGCATATATTGTTGCTACAAAGAAAGAAAAAGGGAAGCAAGAATTGATTCTTATTGTTAATGAATACCCAGAAGTCTTTCCAGAGGATTTGTCTGGTTTACCGCCAGACAGAGTCATCAAATTTAGAATTGATCTTTTACCTGGGGCAACACCAATAGCCAAAGCACCGTATTGATTGGCTCCATCAGAACTGAAAGAATTGGTTGCTCAGTTGAAAGATTTAACTGATAAAGGATTTATTCGACCCATCACTTCACCCTGGGGTGCTGCGGCCTTATTTGTTAAAAAGAAAGATGGATCTATGCGGATGTGTATAGATTATCATGAATTGAACAAGTTGACAGTCAAGAATAAGTATCCTTTGCCAAGGATTGATGACTTGTTTGATCAACTGGTGGGGGCAAGTAATTTCTCCAAGATTGATTTAAGATCAGAATATCATCAACTTAAGGTTAGGGATGAAGACATCGCTATAATAGCTTTCCGAACTAGGTACAACATCATGAGTTTTTAGTTATGCCGTTCGGTTTAACTAATGCGCCTGCAATCTTTATGGATTTAATGAATAGGTTATGTAAGGAATATCTTGATAAATTTGTTCGACGATATTATTATATACTCTAAGACCGAAGGGGAGCACGCAGAACATCTTCGCCTGATACTGGAACTTCTGAAAAGAGAAAACCTATATGCAAAACTGTCCAAGTGTGAATTATGGTTAAGGGAGGTTTAGTTCTTGGGTCATGTTATTTCGGAAGCAGAGGTGAAAGTGGATCCAGCAAAAATAGCAGCAGTTGAAAAATGGGAGGCCCCAAAGACTCCTTTTGGGATTGGCAGGCTATTATCGTAAATTTATTCAGGACTTAAACAAGTTTTCTTGCCTCTTTGAGAATAAATAAATTAGGGATTTGAGAACTTAGGCAAGTTTTCTTGCCTCTTGGAGAATTTGAGAGTATTTTGAAGAGAAGTGTTGTCCGGATAGTCATATTGGTTTTGCGTCTTCTTCAAAACTGAGAAATCTCATAAGGTGAGTGATTTCTAAACCTCTTTCATATAAATTTTGTTACTGATTTATTTGAATGTAGCTTATTAATCTTGAGAAATCATGTATCCGATTTGGGTCCTTAATCCGGACAAAGGGGTGACCGGATTAAGTACAAATCGGACATAGTGTTGTCCGGATTGTTTTAAATCAGACATGTGTTGTTCGATTTAGCTGTAAGTCGAAAGTAGTATTGTGCGGTTTAGAGAGTAGGTGAGATTTTGAATTATGTAAACCGGACAAAGGTTTTGAATGGAGAAGTAGGAATACGATCAAGTGTTGTGTCGTTTAGTTTTAAATCGATCAAGGGTCGTTCGGATTGGTTATAAATCGATCAAGTGTTATCCTGGGTAATATAAGTTGATTAATCGGACAAGCATGGTGTTGTCCGGATTGATATATCGTATAAGTGCACAGTGTTGTCCAGATTTGTAAATTGGACAAGGGACAGTGTTGTTCGAATAGCTTGTCTGGATAATTTGTCCGGGTGTTTATATTTGATGTAAATTTACAAGTATTGAGAATCCTTGGAATCTTTACAATTTGATATTAATTATTATTGGGTTTAATTATGTTATTGTAAAAAGGGGTATTTTATATCCTTTTAAAATAAAAAGATATGTTCCTATCAAGCGTGGTGACGTAAGTCTGTTTTGGTATAGAACTGAATTTTGGGAAATGTTTCTATCAAGCGTGGTGACGTAAGTCTGTTTTGGTATGAAACTATATTTTGGGAAACATTCCTACCAAGCGTGGTGACATAAATCTGAGTTCATGTGTTCTGGTTAATGTTTCCGGTTCATGTTTCCAAATTTGTCTTCATGTTTCTGATTCATGTTCGTACATATGGGTTCATGTTTCTGCGTTGGTTCATCAACATAAATCTGGGTTCATGTTTATACATTCATGGTAAAAGAAATTATGGGTTCATGTTTATACATTCATGGTAAAAGAAATTTGGGTTGATGTGTCTGCATAGATTCACCAACGTAAATATGGGTTCATGTTTCAACATTCATTATGAAAAGAATATTCAGGTTCATGTGTTCTGGTTAATGTTTCCAAATTCGTCTTCATGTTTCTGATTCATGCTCGCACATATGTGTTCATGTTGCTGCGTTGGTTCATCAACATAAATCTGGGTTCATGTTTATACATTCATGGTAAAAGAAATGTAGGGTTCATGTTATTAAAATAAATCCTCCGCGTTCGTTAAAGTTGTACGCATGACTATATTAAATTTGTATATCTAGGTAATTTATGCATTCAATTATGTGTACATTCCTTTCATATTACATTCATAATACGTTTGATTACATGTACATATTATATCAGACCCATTTTTGTGTTCATATATCGGCCAAAAATGCACATATAGTATAAAATCCGTGTTCGTATTCGAGACAAGGGTGCTTACGTGTTACCTTAATTTGGTGGGGTGTCTATGGCGGTGAATATAGAAAAACTACATAACAATTTAGATAGTTCCGGTACGAAGAAAGATCATGAATCAGCTGTGGCACAAATGCTGATGGGTCATATGCAAAACGTAGATTATATGGTAAACATGTATATTGAGTAAGGTTAATGGTGGCAACACTATAAAATATTGTTCAAGTGTAGTTATGTGGTTCAGATTGAAAGCAGCCTAGATACGAGTAGTAAACAATCCATTGACATCATTCAACGTAATTGGAAGCACCATTGATGCAAACATAGAGAAAACTCCCAGAAATACCAGTTTGTTGATAGTATGTATGTCTCCTTTCCTTACCCACCTTTCCCCTCTTAATTGTGGATGTGTATTTCGTCATAGGATAAATCTGGTTTGTGCCTGCTGTGTTGATTGTAAGTAATGTTGCTGTCTTATACGTTGATATGATAAATTATAGTCGATGCATATAATGACCATTAGTAAGACAACACATCTCTACTATGGTTGAATGTAGATAAGAAACACGTGTCTTGAGAAGATAACCATATAAATAAGACCCTGGTTGATTTTCATGAAACCTGCTGTGTTCGTGATCATTACATGAACCATGATTTCCATGTGGCTTTGTCTGTGTTCATGAACATTGTGTGAACCAAAATGAACATATATATGCACATATATTCACATGTTGATAAAAACATATATGCGTGTTACTTGATGAGTAATTTGGTACACAACCCTTCATAGGTCTTCTTTTTAAATATATTAGTGTTAGGTTGATAAATATGAATCCAAATAATGAACTCCATTACAGAACAACTGTTGTAAGTAGATATGGCCCAAAACCCGTTGTGCATACATCAGTAACGATGTCCACTAATCTAAACCGTTCACATCAGTCGACGTGGGCATTGTTGTTCGTACTTAAAGTAGATGCATTTAACTGTCAACAATCTGTTTGCCAAGTGGTATTTATGTTGAATCAGCTGCTTGTAATAAGTAGTCCCATGGTTTTATAAAAAAATTTAATTCTTGGGGTCCGATAGAGTGGTAATGTTTCGATGTTTATGCAACTCAATGTTTTTTTGCAGGAATGCATAATCATCATGGGAAAGCGGATAGCAGATCTGTCTAATTCAAGGACTGAAACAGAGATGATGCTGGAATCGTATGTGGAACGTTTTTCCGGTGACACATCGTTTGACCAATTCAAGCATCAATTAGCAAGCATGTTTAAAGGGAGCAAGTGGGAGTCCCGACAAGATGTAGGTCAACCTATTGACAAAGCGTTGACACTTGTTGATGTAACACCCCGGAAGATGACCACAACATCTGATCCTGGAATGTTATCACCCGTATCACCGTGATTGCAGAAGTTGACCAAGAGTCAAACGAGAAAGCCGCTCTCACCTCCATAGAAAAGGGATGTTACACAAACCCTAACTTGTTGGAAGAAACGAAGCTTACACCATTACAAGCACCATTGGAGATTGTTGGGAGGGTTCGTAGTAGAAGTGTAGATGAATGTGAACCTCGGACTAGTAAGCAGTGTAGACGTGCACAAAAAGGTACTTGATCTATCCAAGATTTTTGTCCTATATTAATAACTTCATCTCGATCCAATGTTTATCACATGTATAAACAGATATACACGCATGAGCGGCTGAAAATGTTCATGACATAGAATAGAACAAACTCGTATATTAACACATATGCACATAGACGTTCTATTTGACAAGTATCATTCGGATAACAACGTGCGAGACATTGTTTCGTATGCAGATATCGAGGCACCTGCTTTTGATTTGGGGATTAGTCCAGTCAAGGAAGATGTTATTGCTTTTCTAGATACTTCAATAACAGCAGGTGGACAACAAAATGTGAGATCTACAATGCCAAAAAGAGATCTGAAACTAAGCTTTAAACTATGTTCATCGTATGTTACACATGCGGTTACGTTTGATGTGACTAGTGATGAAAGGAGGCTGTAGGATTGCATATTAAGAGGCATTGGCGGTTAAATATATATAATATGTTTTATAGTATGTCTCAAATCTCGATCTTGAAATATTAGGTGGTTAAATATATTGTTATTGAAAGCACACAGACTTTAAAAGTTGATAAAGCATTGGAGAGATAAATTACCTAATTTAAATAATTTTACATAGCTCATGATTTTGTATATGTTTTATTTTTCAAATGTAAAAGATAGGCTCGTTAGCTCGTGGACAAACCCAACTCATTTATAAGGCGGGTATGGGCAATTCCACAAGCCCATAAAACGGGCTTGGTTTGTTATATTAGGTTCGTTGGACAAAAAGATTATGTTAAGCTCGGTCCGGGCCCGGCCCAAGCCCACAATGATCATCTCTAATTTGAACCTATATATCTTTGTCACTTCCACAAACTATGAGCGTTATTGCCACTCCGCTACATGCCTACTAATAAAAATCAACGTATTAAATAGAATATATACTAATTTTAATATAAATAATAATATTAGAAAAAAATCCGGAGGCCTACTGTGAAGCGGCACCACCAACACATCCCCAGGGCCGTCTTTGTCTGGTCACCAAAATCATACCTTTTAATGGAGTCATATTGCTAGCTTCCAATCATTTAACCTCTTATATGAGTTTGCTAGTAACATCTACAAACTTCAAGGTCCCTTTCCCATATATTAGAATAGGCTTCATGTTCTCATAAGAAGAGGGAAAAGATTACATAAGCCATAATGCTGTATCTTCATCTTATACCTCAACTCTGATAGCATCTAGTTATGAAACGACATTGTTAAGAACACTTAGAAGATCTAAAATTTATGTACCTCAATCCGTTCATAGAGTATGAAATTGTTCCTTAAGATACAATCGATTTGAGATGCCTTTTCCCTGATAAAACTTCTCAAGCTTCTTGCGTAGCTCCTTGGCCGTTAATATCCTAGCACGTTTGTAAGAACATTATTTGCTGCACACAAACAAATAATACTTGCCGCTCTTAAATCTATATCATCCCATTCTTCCTCACTTTTAGTGGTACCGCTTGTATAACACTCTCATTTTTACTACGAGATATATTACGTAATCTAAAACAAATTCTCCATAAATACTCCAAAATAACGGCTAAATAAAAAATTTAGATCGTTTACAGCGGAAGACTTTAAAACAATAAATATGTAACTTACATGCTAATCTGTCCCATATTGGATTGCGTTACAAAATTTATCTATCTTAAATGTCTGAACATAAGTATTGAACTTAAATGGACAAGGCAAATATCTATATGTTGTAACACCCCATACCACACATTGCATGTAACATATACTTCGTACACAATAAATACATGTTTATACACCACATAGGTCCCTTAGTACAAGAATTTATCAATACAGAATACACGGTTCAAAAATTCAAAATACAACTCTCGTACTAATCAACTTCCATCTATCAAAATTATACATGTCATAGACAATTCTTCATGCAGATATGCATATAGGAAAATATCACAATTTTTCTTTCCCTTTATCATCTGGACCTCCTGCAATACATATTTAAAATCACAAAACGAGGGCTAGACCGAAACGTCCAGTGAGTTACCCTTTTTATGTTATTGCAGGGTGAAAATCACCAAAAACTTTTATGTAAAACAACTTTTCATATATATAACAAATATATGAACGTGTAAGAATATCAATACCGTTTCACCTTTCAAGCCAAACTCTCTGTTTGCAAATAATACATCAAAACCCCAAATAGATTTGTACTAGCCATGTATATCATAGTGCCACTTTTAAACCTTTTCAATTAAACAAGGTTTATTCAAAGTTTCAGGCCAAACCTGTTATTTCCTCCTCAATAACATCCAGACTATGATTTCCAATAAGGTCCCTGATCCTAAACCTTTAAATCACAAAGAAATAAAGATTCCAGACCACGGTAATCTTAAAGGATATAATGGTAAGAGTTATATCACATATCACACACATACAAATGCCACCCTTATATCCAAAGGTACACCTCTCCTTCATATGCCACCCTTATCCCATGGTACACCTCTCCTTGATATGCCACATTTATTTCCTCATGAAAACATTTCACAAAACAATTCCATTTTGAACAGACCGCAGTCATAAATGTTCCCATGGAATATTATTAGTTCAAAGTCATCCTTATCAAAAATTCCCATTTTGCATAAAGATGATAAAAATAACAATTTATATAAACATTACATTACTCAAAGTACAAATTTGGTCAACATAGACTTGGCCGGACTTCATCTCCGGTCAAGACTTGGTCGATTTACCAAATCCGGACAACACTTCATCTTGTCCGGATTACTAATCCGGACACTAAAAAGCCCAACGCTTTGTCCAATACACCACTAATCCGGACAATCATTCCCTCGAGCCTTGTCCGATTTAACAATCCGGACAACACTTAGAGGCTTTGTCCGATTTAACAATCCGGACAACACTTAGAGCTTTGTCCGATTTTAACAATCTGGACACCTCTTGGTCGTATTCGTACTTCTCCGTTCAATGCTTTCAAGCGATTTATATTTCTCAAATCTCACTAACTCTTTTCATCGCTTGACTCTGTGTTCGGTTTATAACTAAATCGGACAACACGTGTCCGGTTTAGAAACAATCCGGACAACACTATGTCCGGTGTACCTTTAAATTGCTCAACCCTTGTCCGATTTTTATCTAAATCGCTCAACACTTTTATCCAGTTTACACTTAAACCGGGTGAAAGTTCATATAATTTAATTTATGCAATTCATAAAAATATATAAAACGTTTTAACCACTCACCTTATGCAATACTTTTGAAATCAACTTCTTGCAATTCAAACAATAAGCAATCCAGTCAATCCTCTCTCTTCTTTAAATCGCACACTTCTTCTCCAAAATGGCAAGAAAACTAAATGCAGGCTAGACCCTCCTTTGATACTTTCCTTTTTTGGAAAGTCGGCTATCATAGTCGGATATGTGTATGCACACTTTTACTTATGCATATACCACATGCATGTGCTTCACATACCATGCATATGTGCTCATATATACATACACCCATTTATGCACCTACGTTATGCATAAATTCATATACCAACATATACATACCCACATATTTGATGCATACACATTTATGCATATGATTTCACATACCAGCATGATCAAATAAAACAATTTATCATGCTGTCACATAATCATTTAACAAATAATCATATATTAATTACCTCGGGTGATAACCAGGATTCGGTTATCACATTATCCATCCCTCAAAAGAATTATGTCCCGGAATTCCTTTAATCAAAGATCATGGGTATTCTGATCTCATTTTTTATTCAAATTCCCAAGTTGCCTCTGGTCCTTTGTGAAACTTCCACTGTACTTTAACCAAACTGATTTCTTTGTTTCTCAACACTCTAATTTTTCAGTCAATCACGGCTTCTAGTGTTTCTACAAAGTTCAGCTTAATGTCCAGTTTAATCTTTGGAAGCTGTACAGCTAGACTTGGATAAGCTAAACATTTCTGCAGGTTCGATACATGAAAGGTGTTGTGGATCAGACTTAGTTCTTCTAGTAACTCTAACTGATATGCTACTGGCCCAATTCGCTTACATATTTTGAATGGCCCAACATACTTCGAACTAAGTTTACCCTTCTTTCCAAATCTGATAACACCCTTCCACGGCGAAACTTTCAACATCACAAAATCACCTACGCAAAATTCAAATGGCTTTCGACGATTATCAGCATAACTTTTCTGGTGGTCTTGCGCTGTTCTAATTCTTTCACGGAACTGTTCAATCTTTTCAGAAGTCTCTTGAACAATCTCAGGACCCATCAACTGTTTTTCACCTACCTCATTCCAACACAACGGCGTTCGATATTTACGTCCATGCAATACCTTAATGGTTCCGCTTGGATGCTGGAGTGGTAACTGTTATTGTATGCAAACTCTATTAACGGCAAATGATCTTCCCATGATCTCCCGAAGTCTATGACATAACTTCTTAACATATCTTCGAAAGTCTGGATAGTCTTTTCACTCTGCCCGTCAGTTTGCGGATGATAGGTTGTGCTTAATCGGATTTCAGACCCCAAAGCTTTCTACAAACCTTCGCAGAACTTTGAAGTGAAACGACTAACTCTATCAGAGATAATAGATAATGGAACTCCATGTCTGGTTACAATTTCTTTGATATAAACCTGTGCCAGCTTTTCTAAAGAGTAATTCTCTCTTATAGATAGAAAATGCTTAGATTTAGATAGGCGATCAACAATTACCCAGATTACGTCATACCCCTTTGGAGTTCGAGGTAGTTTCATGACAAAACCCATTGTAATGTGATCCCACTTCCATACCGGAATCTCCAAATATTGAAGATTTCCATATGGCTTCTGATGCACAATCTTAACCTGTAGGCACGTTAAACACTGTTCCACATATCTAGTTATATCTTTCTTCAATCTGGGCCACCAATAAAATGGTTTCAAATCCCGGTACATCTTGTTGGTACATGGGTGAATAGAGTATCGGGATTTATGGCTTTCATTTAATATAGTGCTCCAGATATCCCCAAAACACGGTATCCAGATTCGCCCTTGAAAGCACATAATTCCTTCATCGTTCGGTTTCAAAGTTGAAATTATCTTACCCAACCTTTCTGTTTTGACAAAATCTTCTTTTATGGCTTCTTTCTAACATCTCAGAATCTCTTTACGAATATCAGGGACTAAGTTTACTCTCATTGCTACCGTTTTAATAGTCCCACTCTTTTATTTCCTGCTCAAAGTGTCAGCTACCACATTGGCTTTTCCCGGGTGGTAGAGGATTTCACAATCATAATCATTTACAAGTTCAATCCACCGATGATGCCACATATTCAGTTCTTTCTGGCTGAACAAATGTTGCAGACTCTTGTGATCAATATAGATCTGACATTTTGTCCCCAAAAGATAATGCCTCCAGATATGACATGACCCAAAAAACTGAACTTCCTTTAACCAGAATTCACACTTGGATAACTTTGCATGCAACTTTTCTCTTTTCAACAATTCCAATATCAGACGAAGATGTTCTACGTGTTCCTCTTTGGTCTTAGAGTATATAAGAATATCGTCGAAAATACAATAACATATTTATCAAGATCTTCCTTACATACTCTATTCATCAAATCTATAAAGGCTGCGGGTGCATTAGTTAAGCCAAATGGCATGACTATAAATTCATGATGCCCGTACCTAGTTCAGAAAGTTATTGTAGCAATGTCCTCCTCCCTGACTTTTAACTGGTGATACCCCGACTTTAAGTCAATCTTGGAGAAATAACTCGCTCCTACCAGTTGATCAAACAAGTCATCAATCCTTGGCAAAGGATATTTGTTCTTAATTGTTAACTTGTTTATTTCCCGATAGTCTATACACATTCGCATAGATCCATCTTTCGTCTTGACAAACAAAACTGGAGCACCCCAAGGTGAAGTGCTGGGTCTAATGAATCATTTATCAGTCAGATCTTTCAACTGTGCAACTAATTCCTTCAATTCTAATGAAGCTAACCGGTATGTCGCCTTTGCTACAGGTGCAGCCCCTAGTATGAGATCAATTCAGAATTCGATAACTCGGTCCGGCGGTAACCCAGATAAATCCTCTAGAAAGACTTTTGGATATTCATTAACAATCAGAATCTATTCCTCTTTTCCTTTCTCTTTTTTCACATCAATCACATATGCCAAATATCCTTGGCACTTCTTTCGGATACATTTCTGAGCTTTCATCACAGTTAAAATACTAGTATGGTGATTCTGACGATCACCATAAATAACAACTGTTTCTTGGTTTGGCAAAGCGATGCTGATCATTTTCTTATTGCAAGCAATACTGGCCTGATATTCTGCCAACCAGTCCATACCCACCACCATATCAAATTCCTTTATCGACATAGGAAATAACCGAATCGGTAGCTCACAACCCTCAATAACAATAATGCAGTTATTGAATACTCTAGTAACAAATTCTTGACTACTAGCAGTATCAACTACTAATTCGTCATCAAGTAACACAGAGTTCAAACATGTAATTTGAGCAAACGATGGTGATACAAATGAAAAGTTTGCACCAGAGTCAAATAACACCTTAGCATGTATAGAATTCAGAAGGAAGGTACTTATTACTACATCTGGTGATGCCCCTGCCTCATTCTTTGTCATTTGGAAGGACCGTCCCCGTGCCCCTCCTTGCCCTCCTCTTGATACAGTAGGTCTTCCCCTAGTACCCGATGCATTACTCCCCATTATCAACTATGGAGTTCTTAACAATGGACAGTTCGGTCGTATGTGGTTCGGGGAATTGCATTTAAAACACCTTCAGTTAGCTGGGCAACTTCTGGATAGATGGCCTGCTTCACCACACTGGACAGTAAGCTGATCCGAATCTAGCTTTATCGTTGCCAGAGGTTAAACTGGACAGTAAGCTGAACTTTGTGGAAACACCAGAAGCCATAATTGACCAAAAAATCAGGGTGTTAAGAAACAAAGAAATCAGTTTAGTTAAAATACAGTGGAAGTTTCAGAAAGAACCAGAAGTGACTTGGAAATTGGAGTCGAAAATGAGATCAGAATACCCATGGCTCTTTGATGAAAGGAATTTCGGGACAAAATTCTTTTGAGGGGTGGATAATGTGATAACCGAGTCTTGATAATCACCCGAGGTAATTAATACGTGCTTATTTGTTAAATGTTTAGGTGACAACATGATAAATTGTTATACTTGATCATGTTGGTATCTGAAACTATATACATGAAAATGCATGTATGAATATATAAATATGTAAATGTGTATACATGCATGAACAATAGTTGTGAAGTTTGCATAAGTATGCATGATTATATGCATGTATGCATGTTATATGTCGATGGATTTGGGTGTATACATATATATATATACATGAACATACAAGCATGAGAGGAGGGCGGTTTATCTGCCATACTTCTTTTAGAAAGTATATAAGGAGGGTCTTCGCCTCCCTTACATTCTTCTTGCCATTTTTTGGAAAAAGGGTGTGCGATTTAAAGTTAAGAGCGTGACCGGATTGTCTTGATTGGATTACAAGTTGAATTTAAAGTTAAGAGCGTGAGCGATTAAGGTTAAATCGCTGGGTGTAACAACCGGTTTAGTTTTAAACCGGACAAGGGTCGAACGGATTAGACCTAAACCGGACATGTCTTAACCGGTTTAAAGGTAAAATGATTAATTGTGCTAGCCGGTTTATGTGTAAGCGATTTATGAAATCTTTGAATTTATATCAAATATTTTGATCGGAGAAGTATGAATACGGCTAAAAGGGTGACCAGTTTATTTAAATCGGACAAGTCTTGTTAAATGTTGTCCGGATTTGTCACACCCCGCTAAAGCGGAAACACGAGGTATGGCAGGKAAARTCTCATAGCAATAGAATATACACAACACCACCGTACATT
>NW_020202955.1:24828-25660 GCF_001531365.2 Cynara cardunculus var. scolymus
GATTGGATAGGAGATGATGCTTCAAATAAATCATGCAATGCAACTTATCACAACTGAAATGACAGATTGCACCATGATAGAAAAATACTCATAAAAAGAGTTCTACTTGGTGTTATGCAAAGATTAAAGTTGGATTGGAAATATAACACATATACGAAACTGTTGAACTAAAAATCACTCATTTTGGATGAGTTGAGAGGAAGATATGATACCTTAAAGTCACATGCACACATCTGTCATCAACTGACAGATTGCACACTTAACTTATAAAAATCGGTTCATGTCTCAAAACATCGTATTTTTGAGTGAGACTGGATTCAAATGARCCCTAACTCATAAAAGAAAGTTTTAGAAGAAGAATCACACATTAAAGACAAATGAACAGAAAGATATTAACATGCAAAGTAAAGGTTACCTACTGGTGGTTTCACATTTTACACACCTATAGAGTTTAAGGTGCATGGAGATCAAAAACTCTAAAATTATATGTGATTCCACTTGAATATAAAATACAGTCCATAAAGATAACTCTCAAAAGAAGATTCATCCTTTTTCATTGAGTTATGAGAGAGATATGGTCGATTTAACACACATATACGAATCTGTCAAAATCGGACAGATTGCGTGTTCATTTTATTTTAGGAAAATGAAACCTCAAATCACCACCATTTCGAGTGGGACCGGTGGAATTTGAAAGCTATCTCATTAAACTAACATCTAGAAGAAAAATCAACAAATATTGATGATTAACCAGAAAGTTATGACCATTCGAAGTAGGATTTACCTACTGGAAAATCTCAGAAACGCATGAACAATGATTTGAGCATTTGGG
>NW_020202956.1:0-1420 GCF_001531365.2 Cynara cardunculus var. scolymus
GATTTTAAATGCAGCAATCCCAGTTATAAATTTATGAGCAATATCTTAAAAACAACGTCATACACATGATATAAATTTGTTGAGCTACTACTAAACCTACAAGCGCCCCACGAATTACCTCTGAGGTGGTAGCGAACCACATGTGTAGAACATACTTACGAACTACCTCAGAGGTGAGACTAAACCGCACATGTGTAGAACTCATGACGAACTACCTCAGTGGTGGGACTAACCCCACATGAGTAGAACTCCTTCCGGTCTACCTCCGCGGTGACCACTTCATGCCACATGTGTAGAGCAAATTAAAATGACCAAGTGCACCCCTACTCGTCAGAAACAAGGTGGATATAACAACCAAATAGCGCTATCTACAAGAATCATGGGTTCAAAAATGAATTAATAGTAGTGGAAATAAACGGGGACTTTCAATCTMAACATATCAATAGTGTATACAATTAAATGCTCATAACAAGATTCATATATCGATATAAATCCATCAAATATTCAATAATCATGCTTTTCACCCCAAAACGAGAAATTGGTAAAAAGGGGCCGTGAAACTCACTTTTGATATAGAGCTCCGCAAAGAAAAAGCAATACGATCCGAATACCACGCTAAATCAACGATTCCCTATCAATAGGAATATCTAAAACCATCACTTATTGATTTATCTCTACCTATGGGGTTTAATAAATCTTAAGTCCTTATTTGTCTACTTATGTTCCATAATATTATCTATAGTCCAAATATACATAATGTCCATATGCTCATTAAAGAATTAATTTATATCGAAAATGATGCTATAATCAAATAAAAGATCAACTTTTACAAATTTAACCAAATCCAGAATTCTTGATTCTGGACAGAAACTTAAGTTASATARAATGATCAAATAAAGTGACTTCAAAAATGAGATAAATTYCCATCTTTTTATATGATTTATAGCACTGAGTTATAGTCATCATGACCAAATTTCATGTATTTTGGGCATGAAATGATGATTCAAATAATTTATGCAATGCAACATATCACAATTGAAATGGCAGATTGCACCAAGTTAGTAAAACACTCATTAAAAGAGTTCTACTAGGTGTTCTGCAGAAATTCAAGTTGGAGTGAAAACCTAACACTTATACGAAACTTTTAAAATAAAAATCACTCATTTTGTATGAGTTTAGAGGAAGATATGATACCTTAAAGTCACATGCACACATCTGTCATTAGTTAACAGATTGCACACTTGAATTAAATAAATAGGTTCATGCCACAAAACATCATATTTTTGAGTGAAACTGGATTCAAATGAATCCTAAMTCATAAAAGAATGTTTTAGAAGAAGAATCATACATTGAGAACAAGTAAATAGAAATATATTAACATTCAAAGTAAGAGTTACCTACTGGTGGTTTCACAGTTTGC
>NW_020202956.1:1750-3709 GCF_001531365.2 Cynara cardunculus var. scolymus
ATGAAGATTAAGTTGAAAATCGGCTGAATGAGATGGAGGATGATGATGTTAACTCAAAGTGACCCTTGGGTTTTAGGGAGAGAGAGAGGAGAGGGAGTTTGAATTTTGAAATGAGATAATGAGTTGTAAGTGGAAAAAATATGGTATTTATATGTGGGTATAGGAGGGGGGGCCGGCCATGGGAGCCCAAGCCCATCCTCTATATATATATATATATTTTAAACTTAAGCCCAAAAAGCTAAAATGTCATTTTTCTCAATTTTGACATTTTTCTTCAAATTATAAACCCATGATGACTAAATTCATTTAAATAGAAAGGTTTTACATTTAAAACACTAAAAATTAGTGTTTTATATAAATTGGGTATAAATTAGAGCATTTGGCACTGTATAGGACGTTTCAGATAATTACGGGTCGGAACCGGACTTTCTAAGCAACTGCCGAAAATTCTTAAAATTTTTCAACTAAGCTAACCTAACTAACTCCTAATCTTATAAATTACCTTCAATAACACTAATATAATCTTAATAAAAGCTAACCTAGGATTTCGAATTTGACTGCTGTCACACAAGAAAGAAAAGAACAAGCAAAAATTGATTCCGGTTGTTAGTAATTATCCTGAAGTTTTTCCATAAGGTTTGTCAGGATTACCTCCAGATAGAGTTATTAAATTTGACATTGATTTGATACCTGGAACAGCGCTTGTAGCAAAAGTACCATACATATTAGCTCCATCAGAGTTCAAGGAACTGGTTACACAATTGAAGGATTTATTAGCCAGGGGATTTATCAGACCAAGTACTTCACCGTGGGGAGCTCCAGTTTTATTTGTGAAAAAGAAGGATGACACTATGTGTATTTGTATTGATTATCGGGAGCTAAACAAACTGACCATAAAGAACAAATACCCATTACCAAGGATCGAAGATTTGTTTGAACAATTGGTGGGAGCCAGTTATTTTTCCATAATTGACTTACGATCAGGTTACCATCAGTTGAGAGTTAAAGAAGATGATATTGCAAAAACAGCATTCCGAACTAGGTATAGACATCATGAATTTTTGGTTATGCCTTTCGGATTAACCAATACACCTGCAGCCATCATGGATTTAATGAACAGAGTATGTCGAGAATATCTCGATAAGTTTGTAATTGTGTTTATTGATGACATTCTAATTTACTCAAAGACAGAGGCGGAACATGCAGAGCACTTCCATTTGGTTCTGAGTCTTTTAAAGAAAGAAAGGTTATTGTTGGGTCCGAAAAACCTAAGCGTTCCCTAGATCTGGTCAAATCCGCGAATCTTAAACCCAACGCTCCTGTAGCAATGCAGGAGCATCCCACATCGGTGAGGCTAGGGAGATTCGGCTTCCTTATAAGGAAGTGGGAGTCTTACTCCTACCAGTGACGCGTTTTAAAGCCGTGAGGGGTTGTGCTGACCAACCCAGAGCGGACAATATCACGTGGGCGGCTCCCTAGTGCAGTTACCGGTCCAACACTTATACGCTAAATTATCAAAATATGAATTTTGGTTACGAGAACTTCAGTTTTTGGAACACGTGATATCAGAAAAAGGAGTACAAGTAGATCTATCAAAAATCGAAGCGGTAGAGAAATGGGATGCGCCAAGAAATCCTTTAGAAGTCAGAAGTTTTCTAGGTTTGGCCGGTTATTACCGCAAATTTATTCAAGATTTTTCTAAAATTAAAGGGGATTTGATGCAAATATCAAGGGGGAGTAACTTTCAGAAGTGGCAAAAGACTCAAAAGAAGAAGTGCGACTGAAGATGTTTAAAGAATGATTATTTGTGTGCTACATTGACTGAGAGATGTTGAATGTGAAGATCATTTTTTTTTTCACAAAAGTTTACTAAAGATTTGTTTACTGAAGATACTTTGAAGATCACATCTTGTATAGTATTTCTGAAGATCGTATTTGTTCTACATTGTCAAAAGAGAA
>NW_020202956.1:4179-8004 GCF_001531365.2 Cynara cardunculus var. scolymus
TTTGTTTAGTTAGGTTGACCATATAAATATGGTTAAGTCTTTGTAATTAGAAAGAGAGGAGCTTAATTGTAATAATACATTGATAATTGAGAGTTTGACTGAGATTTACAAGTTGAAAAAAAAGAAAAAAAAAAGAAGAAGAGCTTAATTGTAATACACGTACATAATTGAGAGGTTTGACTGAATTGAGAAGTTTGACTTTCTCTCTCATTGTTCTTAAAGTTCATATCATGTTCTTGATGTTCTTAATGCCAAATTTGAATCTGCCATGATTGTTGTAATGAAATGAAGAATTGATCAGATATTGTGGACACACAATTGGTATCAGAGCAGGATGCAAGAAATCAGATTGAAGAAATCAAAGAGATAAGTTTTTTTTAATTTCTGATTTTTTTTGTTCTTCGTGTTCTTCGTGTTTTTGATTTTTTTTTTCTTTCTATTTGATCCGATTTTCTCATAAAATCTTGTGTTTTTGCGTTAAAAACAGGATCAAAATGCTCGAAATTGCATTGTGAATCTTTGTTATTCACAAACTTTTATGTTTTGATCAATTTTAATCAAGATTTAATCGGTTTTTGTGTTTTCAATTTTTTTCGTGTTCTTGAATTTTTTTAAAATGCCAGTGTTTTTGATCCAATTTCTCTTAAATTTCTTTTTGTTTTTATGTTTTTGATTGTTTTAATATGTTTTATTTTTTTTGTTTTGTTAAATTTTGTTAAACCGTCCAAAGCCCTCCCAACACTTAAATTCTCTTGTTTGGGCTTAAGTCCATTTTTTTTAGCCCAACTTTGAACGGACTCTTAGTCCGCCTACATCTTCAATTTTGAACACTGTTGATTGAACGGAGGAAGAAATCGAAGGTTTCACAATCGGATTGTTCATCATGGAGATAAGAGGTAAACCGCATAAGACATTACCGGACTTCAAGTGGTATTCATCTTCACCGCTCACTGCTTAATCGGATTCCTTGAACGGAGAGATACATCGGTCAATTTCAGGTAAGGTTTATTTGTTGAGCGGTATTCATCCTTCACCGGACATGTTTCAAGCGGTATTCATCTACACCGGTCACTACTTGACCGGATTAGAGCTCTGATTCGGTAAGCAGGTAAGATTTCTTGATATTCATGTATACCGATCATTTAAGCGGACTAGGGCTTAATTTTTCAATATTGAGCGGACTTCTAATCCGCTTGATTTCACTTATCCAGATTCCAATTTTATTTTGAAGTGTTCTGTCCGGTGTAGTCTTGTACTGTGTCTTTATTTTGAAGTGTCTGATTTAACAGTGCTACACAGATTGATTTTATGCTGTCCGGTTTAGACACATGCTTCCAGTTGTATCAGGTTTATATCCTTGTGACAGGTAAGTGACTAGTTTAACAAATTGGTTTTCTCACCCTTGAGCATTTCGTTCTGTGCTGTCACCAACTGTTCCCGCCCATACTCAAATTAATAGCAAGCATATCTTTACAATGTATTTCCGAAATGCACCTGTCTCTTTCTTCATATAAATCATTCATCTCTCGCTTCAGTTTGCGAATCTCTTGTTCCATTGTTGTGAACTGCAGTGCTTGCTGAGCAGCATCCTCGATAAATCTTTGAAGCTGCTTATGGTTTATCAAGTTTGCATATTTAATCATATCCAACTTCACGCCAAGTAGATCACGGATTACATCATGTGTCATACTTTCTGCTGCTGCCAATTTAGTCTTTAGCATACATATTTCTTTCTGCCGACTTGATGCTAATGCTTCTTGCTTGCTGTTGCAGAATTCTTTAAAGATTAAGCAGCAGTTTACTGTTTTACAGATTTTGACAGCAGGTCAACTTGTTATTTGACAGCAAGAAGAGAGAAACAACAGTCTGTTTTGTTTTGTGACAGCAACTACACAACAGCAACGAAACAGCTAAACAACTAGCTTCACAGCAGCCTTGCAGGTTTAAAACAGAACAGTTTTAAGCAGCAGGTAGAACTAGTTGCATGCAGCAGTAGCTGTTCATACAGAAGAAAGGTAAAGCAGGTTGTAACAGCAGGCTTCGAGAAAAAGAGCTTGATTTGGAGGTTCGGGCTAAGAGCTCAAAAGCATGAACTTGAGGTTGAGGCAGACCAGTTGAAAACAGAGAAGGCAAAGTTTAAAACAGAAGTGTGCAGGTGACAGCAACAGTAGCAAGAAACAGTTTAAAACATAAGTGTGTGAACAAGAGGACATCAATAGATTTTTTTTAAAAGATTGTGCAGGTTGTGCAGGTTGAAGAAGTTTCTGAGTTTAACAACAGCAACAACAGGTCTTATTTGAAACAGCAACAACAGCAGTTTAAGCAGCTACTGTTCAACAGTGTTATAAATAACAACAATGTGCAGGACTGTCTTATTTGAAACAGCAGTAACAACGCTTAAGCAGTTTGTAGTGTTGTTTTGCTGTTCTAAACATAATTAGCTGTTTTGTGTACAGTGTTGTTTTGCTGTTCTAAACAACATTAGTTGTTTTGTGTGCAGTGTTGTTAATTCTAAACAAAGCATCTTTAGTAACAAGAAGACAGCAGCAGTCTTTGTCTGGTTTAGAAAGATACAGCAAGTTGTGGATTTGAGGATTGGAAGAACAACAATCTGCCTGTGTGGTAATTTCTTGCCACTTGAAGCTATCTTGTTATTTTGTACAGGTTATCAARAGAAGAAAGCATCATAAGATCTCTATTGATGCATGCTGAAAACAGGGTTAACAGGTTCTTTGTGACACACAACAACTTAATTCAATTTTAACTGTTTTGGTTTAAACTGTATTCACAGTTGTTTGAATGGCAGGTCTGTCTGTGTGTGGATTTTAGTACGGAACCAGAAGCTATCTGAACAGGTCTTCCAGGTCAAAAGTGACTGATACAAAGGTGTTGCCCAATTAAGAACCGTGCGAAGTGGATCCTTCAAAGACGAATTCAAGTGGTCTTTTGATTGTTTTTCTAGAGCAGATAGATTTTTTTAATAGATATTTGGGCTTGGATCTGTGTGATTTGGACTTAGACTCAGTTTTTGGACTTGGAGATAAATTTTTTTTGGACTGTTTTTTAGTTTATTAGTTTGTTTGTTTTTAGATTTTCTTTTGGATCATTGTACATTTGTTTTTTGCGTGAGTTTTTCAGTGTTTGTGTTTTTCTGTTCTTTTTGAGCTTAACTGTTCATATTTCTTTTATTTGATTTCACTGCATAGATCCTTATCTGATCAATTTTTTTTCTAATGGCAGATATTATTTTGAAAGAGAATCAAGAATTGCGAGCAAAGTATGCTGAGCTGGAAAAGAATTTTAAACTTCAGAATTATGTTAATGAGAAATGTAATGAAACTTTGCATCAAGAATATAAAGCAAAGATAGAAAAAGTTAAGGATGAATCCAAATATGAGTTAGATAAACTTAAYAAATCCTTGGATAATATCACAGTAGAATTTGACAAAGAAAGAAAATCAAGGAGTCAATCTTATAAAGATTTGCACAACAAACTCCAGAAAGTTCAATTTGAACTAATTGCTGAGAAGAATTCTCCATGGAACAATTCAGATACAAAGGACTTAACTGACAAGTTCCACAAGACTGAGAATGAGCTGAATGAGTTAAGGAGATTATTGACATTAGTAAAGGAAAAGGTTTCACAAGTTGAAAAGATTTTAAATGATGAAAGGAAAAAGATGAAAATCGAAAAGAAGAGGATCATCGAAGTTGAAAGAAAGTTTGGCACTGAACGAGAATCTTACGAGAAGAAGATTAACTCTCTCGAGCTAAATGCCAAGATGCTTCTAAAGCAAATCTCGGATTTTGAGCAGCTTATTGTTT
>NW_020202956.1:10484-18609 GCF_001531365.2 Cynara cardunculus var. scolymus
TTAAAGGGGATTTGATGCAAATATCAAGGGGGAGTAACTTTCAGAAGTGGCAAAAGACTCAAAAGAAGAAGTGCGACTGAAGATGTTTAAAGAATGATTATTTGTGTGCTACATTGACTGAGAGATGTTGAATGTGAAGAGCAATTTTTTTTTTCACAAAAGTTTACTAAAGATTTGTTTACTGAAGATACTTTGAAGATCACATCTTGTATAGTATTTCTGAAGATCGTATTTGTTCTACATTGTCAAAAGAGAAKATCACTGTGATTCTACATTCGAGGGGGAGTGCTAGAAGATCTTTCTCAACATTTGATCGTTTGAAGATTATAAGTTGAAGATTTCTTTTGAAGAAGACATTTTGTGCTTAAAGTTTCAAAGTTCAAACAGGACTTAAAGCGCAGAATTTTCTTTCAAGTCTGAATACAAAGGGGGAGAATGTTAGGACTGAGAAATCAGTATTAATTGTATTCGTCTTGAAAGTTTATGAATAGTCTAATTGTAAAAAGTCAGCGTGTTTGACTTTCCTTTTAGATGTTTGACTTTGACTTTGTTTAGTTAGGTTGACCATATAAATATGGTTAAGTCTTTGTAATTAGAAAAAGAAGAGCTTAATTGTAATACACGTACATAATTGAGAGGTTTGACTGAATTGAGAACTTTGACCTTCTCTCTCATTGTTCTTAAAGTTCAGATCATGTTCTTGATGTTCTTAATGCCAAATCTGAATCTGCCATGATTGTTGTAATGAAATGAAGAATTGATTAGATATTGTGGACACACACCGAGGAATAGCAAAAAGGCTTTCAAACGTTGAAGGATCGCTAATGTAGTGCACTAGTTTTATCTCTACCAGATGGAATAGAGGACTTCATCGTTTATAGTGATGCATCAAAGCTTGGCTTAGGCTGTGTTTTGATGCAAAGGGGAAAGGTAATTGCATATGCATCATGGCAATTGAAAGATCATGAGAAAAAATACCCAACACAGACATGGAATTAGCAGTTGTAATATTTGCCTTAAAAATCTGGAGACACTACCTGCTAGGAACAAAGTGCAAAATCTACACGGACCACAAAAGCTTACAACACTTGTTCAACCAAAAGGATCTGAATATGAGGCAGAGGCGATGGATTGAACTCGTTAACGACTACGATTGTGAAATTCTCTATCACCCAAGAAAAGCAAATATGGTGGCCGATGCCTTGAGCCGAAAGGAAAGAAGTGGTACGGTTAGAGCAATGAAGATCTGCTTAACTCCAGACCTTCATCAAGAGATTTTGAAAAACCAGAGAGAAGAAGTTAAAGAAGAGAATTAAAAGTCCGAGAAGGTGGGAAAGATGATTTCCACCATGAAAACAAACAACAAAGGAATGCTATGTTTCCGAGGCCGAATTTGGGTACCAAGCTATGGGAACACACGGGAAGCCATATTGAATGAAAGTCACAAGTCCCGTTATTTAATTCACCCAAGTACCAACAAAATGTACAAAGACTTGAAAGTATTTTATTGGTGGCTGGGATTAAAGAAAGATATAGCAGAATATGTAGAAAGATGCTTAACTTGTCTGCAAGTTAAGATTGAGAACCAAAGACCCTATGGAAACCTACAATCACTAGAAATACCAGTATGGAAATGGGATCATATTACGATGGACTTCATCATGAAATTCCCCTGAACACCAAAAGCGTATGATGCGATTTGGGTAATAGTGGATCGTTTATCGAAGTCTGCACATTTCCTACCAATGAAAGAGACTTATCCATTGGAAAGATTGGCTCAAATTTACATCAAGAAAATTGTGACTAGACATGGTGTTCCATTATCCATTATTTCTGACCGAGACAGTCGTTTTATCTTAAAGTTTTGGGAAAGTCTGCAAAAAGCTTTGGGATCACAAATCAGATTAAGTATGGTTTATCACCCACAAACCGATGGACAAAGTGAAAGAACCATCCAGACTCTTGAAGATATGATAAGAACTTGTGTCATCGACTTCGGGGGATCATGGGATGAACATTTATCATTGATAGAATTTGCCTTCAATAACAGTTATCACTCTAGCATTCAAGCGGCACCTTATGAAGTCTTGTATAAAAGAAAATGTCAAACGTCGTTGTGTTGGAATGAGGTAGGGGAAAAGCAGTTAACAGGTCCTGAAATTGTGCAAACAACTTCTGAAAAGATAGAACAAATTCGCACAAGAATTAAGATTGCCTAGGATGGCCAGAAAAGCTATGCTGACAAACAAAGAAAACCAATTGAATTCAACATAGGTGACTTTGTAATGTTAAAAGTATCTCCATGGAAGGGTGTTACGAGATTCGGTAAGAAAGGAAAGCTTAGTCCAAGGTATATTGGACCATTCAGAATCTGCAAACGGAATGGACCAGTAGCTTATCAGTTGTAGCTACCAGAGGAACTCGGTCTAATTCATAGCACCTTTCATATATCGAATCTACGCAAGTGTTTGGCAGATCCGAATCTAGCGATAGCACTTCCTGAGATCAAACTTGATGATAAGTTAAATTTCATCGATACACCAGACGCAATAACTGACAGAAAGACCAAGGTCTTGAGAAATAAAGAGATTAGTCTGGTAAAAGTACAGTGGCGTTTTCACAAGGGTTTAGAAGCAACATGGGAACTAGAATCTGACATGAGAACCCGATACCCTTGGTTATTTGAAGGAATTCCGGGACGAAATTCTTTTAAGGAGGAGAGAATGTTATAACCAGGTTTCTACAAACATGGGTCAAGGTAACCTTATGTGTTTATTATATGAATTATGTGATAGCATGCATAATTATGATAATACTTTCATGGATTATGTGTACATGTGTGGTAACATGACATTCTGCATACATGTGGAAACAATAAACAAGTATAGGCGGTTATATGTTAAAAATATTATTATTATTATATATATTTCAACCTCAAAACTTCATGGTTAAGAAAGAATGATTTTAAATCATTATCTTCCACTGCCTATGAATTTTATATTAAAAAGACTTCACCGCCTTGTTGAAATCATATATATATATATATATATATATAAAGAAGAAAAAGATAAGATCATATCTTATCATTTTTAGAAAAAGAAACCTGCTTCGAGAAAGAGAAGAGTTTTGAGGCGGTGAAGAACATTTCTTGAGGAAAATTGCTGTTTAAAGATTCTGCTAATTGATGCGTGATAACCTGCATAATCTGTAATTTCAAGGTGAGTTTTTATTAAACATTTGATTATAACCGTAAGTTTGTAATCTACTATTTGATCCTATAATTTAGTAGTTACAAATGATTGAGATTTGTAAAGAATCTGGTAAAACTGTTTTAAACGGTTTTAAAATAAAATGTTTTGTGAATTGGAAGTTCGAATATGTTTTGAAAAGATTAAGCAAAAACTGAGTTTAAGGAAACAGTTACGTAATTGTTACCCTGTTCTGAGGATTTAAGGAAAAACAGATGATTTGAGAAATCATATGTAGAACAAATTGTTCTTGTGGTTTGAATGGTTTGAATATAGACCTGTGTTGAGATTATGATTAGATTAAAAACAATGAATGAGGTTCACTCTGGTCTGCGGCCTGTCATTGGATGAAATAGTTCATACGAATCTCAAGGGAAATAAGGATGGTCGTTGTGTGTGATGGATAACTATTGCTATAAACAGGGGAAGTTATGGATGTAATAAGGATGGTCGTTGTGTGTGTGCGTGCATGGTATAACTCTTGCTATTATATCTATTAAGATTACAACAGATTGGAGTTCTTTCTTCTTGGTGATTTGAGGATTCAGAGATGTTGTTCTTATTCGAAATAATAGTATTGATGTTATGGTTACGGGAAAATATGGCCTATGGTCATTAATTTTGATTAAAAGTATTTTAGAACAAAAGGTACATTTTATGAGGAACCAGAAAAGCTCTGGTTGGTCCTCACTATCGGACCAGAGGTTTCTTGTTAATAATTTGAGGAATATACAAGTTTTTACTAAAGGTAATAGTTGAACCAGAGGCTCTGTATCTATTGATAAGAGCCTCTATGTGAAAACCATATTTTAAGAAGTTTTAAGAAAAAAGATTTTATATTTGGTATTTTCTACTAAAGACAGACCAAAGGGCTCTGGTCGACTCACACGTTGAACCAGAGGCTCTAGTTGGTCATAACTTTTGAACCAGAAGCTTTGGTTAGTACAACCAGAGGCTCTGGTCGAGTAAGAACTATGTATCACTATTCTTTTTATGTAAAAGACTATTTTATTGGTTGAAAGCTTAGCTAAAGAACATTAAAAAAAATTATATATGAGCTAGAAGCTCTGGTTAGTACAACCAGAGGCTCTGGTCGAGGAACCAGAGGCTCTGGTCGAGGAACCAGAAGCTCTGGTAGAGGAACCAGAAGCTCTGGTAGAGGAACCAGATGGGATCTGGTCGTGATTAGTAAAATATTTCTATGTATGGTACTTGGAACCAGAGGCCTGTTGGAATTAAACAAAATATAATTCTATCTTCTGATTTTAATGGTATATTTCAAATAAATGTTTTGGTGATCTACACCCTGCATTACATAAAAGGGAATCTCACTAGACATTCATGTCTAACCCTCATTTTGTGTTTTCATAATATGTGTTCATGTAATGATAATAAGGGAAAGAGTATTTTGTGAACTACTTCCCTATGTGCTCTGCTATGTTTTGAAACTTGGATGCTAGGATACAAGAGCATGTACTTTTGGAATTTTTAACCTATGTATTGTACATTATAGACTCTTGTATTATGGACCTATGTGAGGAAAACATGTACTCTATGTATAAAATATGAGTTATATGCAATATATGGATTTGGGGGTGTAACAGGGTGGTGGAGGGGCTGTTTATGGTAAATTTGCTAATATGGTGGAGGGTAAGGTGGCAATGGAAGTGGTGAGGGAGTTTACTTGGTTGGTGAGGGAGGCTATGGACTCATCGGTCGCAGTAATCTGGGCTGAGAGGGCTGCAAGGGTGGCGGTGATGGATTCGTTTCATATGGTGGATATTGTGAGGAGGTGGTTGTGTTGTCCAACCATAAGTTGTTGGAAGATCTGGATGCGAATGGTGTTGTCCCTCGATTGAGCCTTGAGGGACGCAAGCGATTGCTGAAACGATGAAAGGTCGATCAATGGAATGGATTCTGTAATCCCTGCCAAGTTGAGTTTAAGGTCATCCAAGGACCGCTGAATTGAATCAGCAAAGGATTGGAACTCAGCCTTTGTGACTAAGTCTGCAATTGGTGGGGAAACCCCTACAGCAACGGATGTTGTAGGTTGATCTTCGGTTCGATAGGCGCCTCCTTCGATGCCTTGTGTGGAGTGAGGCAAGGGAGGACTTCGATCATGTCGTTGATAGCCCTCAAGCGAGGAACTATCTCGTGATGTTGCAACATGAACTTCTTCTTCATCGTATTTAGAGTCCGATGAAGGGAAGTAGATATGTGTCCCCTTCGCTATATCAAGTATCAAAGGGGCTTGTGCATGAAAGGATGATCGCTCTGAACGATCGATGGGTAATTCGAAGTCAGAAGTAACACATGCTTCTGTGTAAGAGGGAAGTGGCGAGCCATGAGGATAAGTGACTCTTCTATCTTCATCACCCCCTGTTGGGAGAGAGGTGATGGATGGTGGGGTTCCTCAGCTTGATCATCTCCAGAGCCCCGAAGAATGGTCTCTGGATGGCTTGGTTGGGTTTGGTTTGGACTGGGTGGTCCTTGTTTAATACCCCTTTGGCCTTAACCGCCAGGGGTAGTGGATGTGGTTGCCTGGGGAGGGGGTAATGGCATTGATGTGTTTATTGGGCCAAGGGATGTAGGAGGAGTGTCATCTTCATCATTTTCATCATCCGATGAAGATGACTCCTTTTGATATCCCTCGCTTGTGTCGGGGGATGGCTCTATATGCTCCGGGGTAAGTGGCCTCGGTTGTTGGGCCAGCAGGGAGCTTTCATATGTCCTACGGCAGGCGGCGGTGTTAGGAATGACACTAAGCATCGCCCTCGGTAAGGGTCTCTCTACTGGATAACCATCCTTGGAGATGGTTGGGCGATGGCCATTCATGACGTACTATGGAATGAATGGCTCAATGCTTGGCAACTTGTGCATCTTCATCGCGTCCCTAAGGAAAAGTGCAAGGAAACGCGGGAAGAGCACCGATGAAAGAGGCTTTCATGAAGCCATTAACTTGCTCTTCTTCATGACCGCTGCATGAATCTCATTGTAGATGAGCAAGGCATATTCCAGGGGTAGGTTGAAGATTAAACCATACATGATGGTCATGATGTTTATGTTCCCCTGGTTCATGCTTCCTAGCTTGCATGTCAGCGATCGGTTGAGGATGGAAAAGAACATGTTCCACATTGATGGAAGGAACTGCCTCTTGAAGTCCAAGGCATTGTGTAGATCCCTGTTGTACTCCAGCATCCTAATAAATCGTAGGATGTCGGAGTTGGTTGGCGGTTCAGCATAGTGGGCGATCCCAAGCACCTGTCGGGTTGGAATAAATAGCACCTTTGAAATTTTGGCGGGAAATTTTTTAGTGGAGCTGACCATGTCATTGGGGACATCGATATCACCTCATTGTCGAAGAGGGTGAGTGTCAGTTGGAGAACACAGTTTTGAATAATTCAACGAGGATGGCAAACCTGTCCTCGAATAGCTGTGGGCGGAGGTCGATCGAGTGGTTGTTGGGTTTGATGGGGAGGAAGACAATGGTGCGACTGTCGATGCCAGTTGATTGAGCATGGTTATCGTTGTTGTTAGACTCATGAGAAGCGGATGACACCATTGTTGTAGGTAGGGGAGTTGCAGGTTCGTCTTTTGCTTTGAGAGTTTTTATGAGCGTAAAGAGTGAACTGTTGGGTATGAAGGGTATTTATAATGAGGTGGGAGAGGAAGGGTTGGTTTCAACAGTATTATTTAAATAATAAACAAAAGTAATCATGGTGTAGAAGACGTTTGGTGAAAAGTTGGTGTTGATGTGTGATCGTGAGCCGTAAAGTCTTCTCACGATCATTATGGCGCAGGTAGATAGGGACACGTGTCATGTGGGGGGTAGGTTGAGTGGAAATATGAAGGGTTTCTAGGGAACAGCTTTTGCAAGCTGTCAGGCGCGTGGTTGGGGTAAATGGCGTTTGGGTTATTTGGAAAAATATTTAAAAATTATTACTCTAGAGGATAAACCTTAAAAATAAACTCCCAAATAAAACTTAAATTTAAAATTCAACCTTCATTGGAAGAAAAATACAAATTACGAAGTTTTGATCTTCTAAAAAACCATGATGTATGGTTTTTAGTCACAAAAGTTGCAATATTGTATAATCTTAAAAGTCTTTTCAATCAAAGATGGGTTTTATGAGTGAAAATGATTTGTTATTGAACCAGAGGGGCTCTGTGTCACACCCCGCTAAAGTGGAATCACGAGATGTAACAGGTAAGCGAGTCACAGCAGCAGTTAATCAATAACTCCTTTCAAATTTTACAAAGATAAATTGAGTTTAACACCATAACCAAATTTGGGATAAATACAACTGTTACAAAATACTTCAATTGTGAACTTAACCGATCTTTCCACAAGTATGCTTCCAAAATACTTCATTTCTTACTTACTACCTGAAAAGCATGGAACATAAAACAAGGTCAACTACAAGAGTTGGTGAGCTCACGGGTTTTCACATGGACAAAACTTTACAATGCATAAATCATTTACTAGCAAACATATACATAAACTTTTGCACTTAATAAATGTAAATCTACCGCGATGTTTATACTTGGGACACTACTGAGCCTTACCTGATCAATATGCCCCATTATTTTACGAACGACTATAAGTAGCCCGTACACTTACTTAGGTCCCACAGTTCGTAATAGTACTAATTCAGCGGTGGTCCAAATTCCACAGCCCGGTACTGTGTTGACAGTCCCACCCAGAAAGGGATGCACATTACCTATGTTTTCTTGTCTAATCATGTGGAATTTGGACCACCGCTGAATTAGTACATCTACGAACTGTGGGACCTAAGTAAGTGTACGGGCTACTTTTGGTCGTTCGTAAAATAATGGGGCAAGTTGGTCAGGTAAGGCTCAGTAGCGTCTCAAGTTTT
>NW_020202956.1:19139-25564 GCF_001531365.2 Cynara cardunculus var. scolymus
ATGTGTTATACTCACTATGAATATCCTTGCCCTAGAAGGACCAGAAATGTTGGGTAGAAAAACCCTTATCTTGTTAAGTGTCCTTGTTGGACCAGAAGCTCTGGTTAGAAGAACCAGAGGCAATGGGATAGAAATCCCATAAAAGAAGCTCTGGTTAGAAGGACCAGAGGCAAAGGAATAGAAACTCCTTAAATTTGTTTGAGTTCTTGAATGTACTAGAAACATTGTTGAGAAGGAAACCAGAGATCGATGGATAGGTTACTTAGTGTTTTTCCAAGTATGGAAGTCGAGCTAGAGGCTCTGGTCTTGAAACCAGAAGCTCTAATAAGTACATTATGAGAAACCAGATATCGATGGATACGTTACTTTGTGCTTTTCTATGTATGGAAGTTGAACCAGAGGCTCTGGTCTTGAAACCAGAAGCTCTGGTAAGTGCATTATGAGAAACCAGAGGATCGATGGACGAAAATCCATTGAAGTGTGGATACGTTACTTAGTGCTTTTCTATGTATGGAAGCGTGGATGTTGAACCATCAGTTGATAAAATAGAATTCCATTGGTTTGCAAGAGGACCGATGGATTAGAAATCCTTTCCTAAGGATTTTAGTTGAACCAGAAGCTCTGGTCATGAAGACCAGAGGCTCTGGTCATGGAACCAGAGGCTCTGGTAGTACAACCAAAGGTTTTATATTTTGAGAGTAGTTTGATTTCCACTCTTAGCCTTGTTTAGAAGCTTTGGTTATATTTCTAAGTATTTATAAGATGGTGTATTTAGTAATTAAGATTATTAATGTTGCAGATCACTATGGCGTCATCCGACTCTAGTGAGTACTCAGTCGATTAATCCAGGTACGTAGTTGGCCACTCTAGAAGAAACTCAGCCCATAATGAAGAGATAGACCCATATGAACAGGACACTGCGACCAGTGGAACATCTGCCTCTCCATAAGCATCTTTCCTACCCCCATTGGAGCCAGCACCCGATGTTCCACCACGAACTTATCATGGGTCAAAGATCAGAGTCACACCAAGGAAGAGCATTCCACCGCCGCAACGTGTGGCATTTAAGGACTCTGTTCGAGTCATAGGAGAGACATCCCGACAATAATTGGGGAGCAAGATAACTCAAGTGGTGATCGGGGTACCTGCGTCCTACACCCAGGGCATGAATCCGGCTGAAAGAAAATGGGTAAGGAGAATTGCATCCGATACACAAGTACACCAGACCCGACTAGGATACCACCACCACATCCTGAACAACCTGTCCGATGTGATGGAAGCACACCATCAGCGTATGTTAAGGAATACGGACGCCGTCGCTGCGACAAGACGGGAAATAAGGAGGATGTACAGGTGGATGTTAGTTAGTGGAATGGTGATGTTAATTTTAGGAATAATGATAGGTTGGATGTTGTTCTAGAAGAAGGGTTAGTGGTAGGATGCCCACTCTTTTGCGTAGAAACTCATTATCCTGTTTTGTGTGACTATGAACATCTTTGAATGCATAATGTCTTTTTAGAAAATGCTATTCATATCAAGTCATGGTATGTATAAGATTAATCTATTCCGCTTACGTAACTGCTTGAATAATATCCATGCGATGAACACTCTTGGCATCATTTAAACGCCTGAAAGCTATCACCCTTGTTATGCCATAAAAATGACGAATTCCCTTTTGACTTAGGCTTAAAAGATGCTGCCAAGGAGAGAAAATCCTGAGATTGCACGACTTGTGTCAGAACAACTTCTGGCAGCACGACTTGTGTCAGAACAACTTCTGGCAGCACTCCCCAATATAGTCAGTCAAGTGGCTGCTGGCATGAATGCTAACCAACCAAATAATCCAGAGCCGAGGGCGGCTAGAAAATGCACTTACAAATCCTTTAGATCTTGCAACCCGAAAGAATTCAATGGAACCGAAGGAGCAGTAGGATTATTATCATGGCTCGARAGTATGGAGTCTGTTCTTCACATTAGTAAGTGTACTGAAGGAAATAAAGTACAGTATGCGGCGTGTCTGTTGCAAGGAAGGGAAATTACCTGGTGGAATACATTAGTGCAAACCAGAGGCCGAGAAGCGGCTAACCAGCTTTCTTGGGAAGAATTTAAGAAGTAGCTAAAGGATGAATACTGCCCAAGAAGAGAACTCCAGAAGTTAGAAATGGAGTTATGGAATCATGAAATGAAAGGAGAAAATATAGCCGCTTAAGGAGGAAACAAGGAACAAATGCAAGTCAAGCCCGACCAATCAGTCAAGGAAACCCAGAGGGTCAGGCACGGGGCAGAGCATTTTAGATCGGAGCCAAAGAAGCTAGATATGATCCCAATGTCGTTTCATGTACGTTTTATCTGAATAATGAATTTGCATCAGTTTTATTTGATTCAGGGGCAGATAGGAGTTTTGTATCACTAGACTTTGAGCCTAAGATTAGCATAAGGCCTCAAAGGTTGGAAGAAGCTTACGTAATTGAGTTTGCTAATGGCCAAGAAATTAAGGCTAAGGACATAATTAAGGATTGCACTCTAAGTTTAGCCAATAAGAATTTTCGCATAGACCTTTTACCAATTGAATTAGGAAGTTTTGACATAGTTATCGGCATGGATTGGTTATCCAAAAATCAAGCTGAGATTGTCTGTTCAGAAAAGACTATCTGGATTCCTCAAGATGGAAATGACCCAATTGTACTTCTAGGAGACAAGTCAGAACGAAAAATTAAGATAGTATCCTGTATGAAGATGAGAAGGTACTTGAAGAAGAATTGTGCTACATTTCTGGTACATGTGTTTGATGGGAAGGTCAAGGAGAAAAATATTGAGAATTTCCCTGTAGTTCGGGGTTTTCTGACGTATTTCCTGAGGATTTACTAGGACTACCCCCGCAAAGATAAGTCGAATTCGGTATCGACTTAATTCCTGGAGCTGCCCCAGTAGTAAAGGCACCATATCGCAAGGCACCATCGAAGATGCAAGAAATGTCGAATCAACTCCAGGAGTTATTAGATAGGGGATTTATAAGACCAAGTTACTCACCATGGGGTGCACCGGTTCTGTTCGTTAAAAAGAAAGATGGGTCAATGCGAATGTGCATTGATTATAGGGAACTTAATAWGTTRAMCATCAAGAACAGATACCCYCTYCCTAGAATCGATGATCTGTTTGATCAACTTCAAGGAGCGGTATATTTTTCCAATATCAACCTACGATCTCGTTATGGCCATTACAAAGTGAGAGTTCGGGAAGAGGACATTCCTAAAACAGCCTTCAGAACTCGTTACGGCCATTACAAATTTCTGGTTATGCCATTCGGGTTAACCAATGCATCGGCTGTCTTCATGGACCTAATGAATAGAGTCTGTAGACCATATCTTGATAAATTTGTAATCGTCTTCATAGACGACATATTAATTTATTCACGTAGCAGGAAGGACCATGAGCAACATCTGAGGATAATATTGAAGCTACTTCGAGACCAGAAATTGTATGCAAAATTTTCTAAATGYGAATTCTRGATACGTGAAGTACAATTTCTTGGTCATATAGTCAATGAAAAAGGGATTCAGGTAGATCTTGCCAAGATTGAGGCTATTAGGAAATGGGAAGCCGCAAGAACCCCTACGGAAATCCGTCAATTCCTTGGTTCGGCAGGTTATTATCGGTGATTCATCACGAACTTTTCGAAAATTGCACAACCACTCACAGCCTTAACCTAGAAGGACAAGAAATTTGTTTGGGGTGAGAAACAAGAAGAAGCGTTTGAGACTCTTAAGCAGAGACTATGCAATGCACCTATTTTATCCTTACTAGAGGGTTTGGAAAACTTTGTGGTTTATTGCGATGCATCACATCAAGGCTTAAGATGCGTGCTAATGCAAAAAGACAAGGTCATTGCGTATGCCTCAAGGCAACTTAAAGTGCATGAGAAGAATTATAGTACACATGACCTCAAATTGGGGGCAGTAATATTCGCACTTAAGATTTGGAGGCACTATCTTTACGGCACCAAATGCATCATTTTCAATGATCATAAAAGCCTTCAACATATACTAGATCAAAAAATGTTGAACATGAGGCAAAGGAGGTGGGTCGAACTTCTCAACGATTATGATTGCGAAATAAAGTATCACCCGGGGAAAGCTAATGTGGTAGCAGACACCTTAAGCCGGAAAGAAAGGTTGAAACCATCAAGGGCACGAGCCATGGGAATGTTGGTTCAAACCAACCTAAAAACGCAAATTATTGAAGCACAAGAAGAGGCGTTGAAACCGAAGAATCTGGAGAACGAAACCCTGCATCACTTAGAAAAGGAATTTGAAATTAGAGAAGATGGGGTGTGTTACTTCAGAAATAGAGTTTGGATTCCAAGGAACGAAAGTCTCCGCTCAACAATCCTGGAGGAAGCACATCGCTCTAGATACTCTATTCACCCAGGATCCGATAAGATGTACAAAGAGTTAAGAGAATATTACTGGTGGCCAGAAATGAAAAGGGACGTTGCTTTGTACGTAAGTCGATGT
Organism: Cynara cardunculus var. scolymus; assembly: GCF_001531365.2. NCBI lineage: Eukaryota > Viridiplantae > Streptophyta > Magnoliopsida > Asterales > Asteraceae > Cynara > Cynara cardunculus. Next base: position 23,654 of record NW_020202956.1, read on the forward strand.
TTAACCTGCGCAAGGGTAAAAGCCGAACATCAGAAACTATCCGGTCTCCTTCAGCAACCTGAGATTCCCCAATGGAAGTGGGATCAGATATCTATGGATTTTGTTACAAAGTTACCTAGAACCAGGAAATGATATGACTCAATTTGGGTCATAGTGGATCGACTTACGAAATCTGCACACTTTTTACCTATTTGAGAAGACTTTAGTATAGAAAGGCTTGCGCAGTTGTATATCAATGAAATCGTATCGCGACATGGAGTACCTATTTCCATCATATCAGACAGAGATAGTCGTTTTACTTCGCGATTATGGCAATCAGTTCAAAAGGCACTAGGCACAAGGCTGGACTTGAGCACTTCCTATCATCCTCAGACGGATGGGCAAACGGAAGGGACAATTCAAACACTAGAGGATATGTTACGAGCCTATGTAATAGACTTTGGGGGCAGTTGGGATACTCATCTGCCATTGATCGAGTTCTCCTATAACAATGGATATCATACCAGTATCCAGTGTGCACCATATGGAGCCTTGTATGGGCGTAAGTGTAGATCCCCACTCAGCTGGTTGGAGATTGGTGACAGACATCTAACTAGGCCTGACATTATCAGGAGACAACCGACAAAATCTTAATCATCCAAGAAAGGCTTAAAGTCGCGAGATATCGTCAGAAGAGCTACGCTGATAACAGAAGGAAACCATTGAAATTTCAAGTTGGTGATAAAGTCCTTTTAAAGGTATCTCCATGGAAAGGGATTGTACACTTCGGAAAGAAAGGAAAGCTTAGCCCAAGGTATGTTGGTCCATTTGAAATACTTGAAAGAGTAGGACCGGTTGCATACAAACTAAGTTTACCCCCAGAGCTGAGTGTCATCCATGATACATTTCACGTATCGAACCTTAAGAGGTGTTTAACCAACGAAGCATTGGTTCTACCTTTGGAAGACATTCAAATTAATGAACGGTTACGCTTCATTGAAGAACCAATTGAAATCCTCGACCATAAAGTCAAGCAATTGAGGCGTAGCAGGATTCCAATTGTAAAAGTTCGTTGGACTTCGAGGCATGGGCCAGAGTTCACATGGGAAAGAGAGGAATTCATGAAAAACAAATATCCCCATTTGTTTGTAAGCAAGCCAGGATCTGAGGATGACAAATAAATTTTGGGACGAATTTTTTCTGACATGGGAAGACTGTGACATTCTGTCATTTCGGAGTTTCAGGTTTGCATTTTATTATGGATCCTATATTTAGAATTATAAATTTATTAGGATCTAGTCATGGTGGTTAGAGTACATCTGACTTAGTACCCAAAATTCTTAGCTTGGAAGATCGGCCTCAGCAGGCAAATGATAAAGTTAACTAATGTAATGCCAAATATTTTAGAAACGTTCCGAATAAAACAAAGTTGATATTATAAACTTTTAGAAATTAAAAGACAAAAGTCCTATTTGAATGTCCGCTTGACTTATCAAAAGATGGAGTTTTGGGTTTATTAATATCATTCTATTTATGTTGGGTAAATATTTTAGTGGGCTTATTCTTATCAAGAAAAATAGAAGTTTTATTTAGTTTGGGCCTTTAGAGGCCAGTGTTAGCTCTCATTCCTTGAATGTAAAAGTATAGAAAAAGTAAAACAGCAAGTATTGACAGAAGTTGATATGTCACAGAAGACAACAGAGGAAAATCAACAGAAGAAGCTCAATCGTACAGGATTCAAGTGACAGAACCTCTTTCATCCATCACAGAGGTTCTAGAAACTTGTCCTCTGCAAAGACCATGCTACAAGTCAAAGACGACAGAACCTCTGTCGTCTCTCACAGAGGTTCTGGAAGATTTCCTCTGCGCTCTACAAAGTCTCATCCAGCAGAGCCTCTGTGATGTCTCACAGAGGATCTGCAGAAATGTCTT
>NW_020202957.1:0-11446 GCF_001531365.2 Cynara cardunculus var. scolymus
TTTTCTGATTAATGATGTAATCAAAGTGTAATTACAATTACAAAGGAAAGACTATTTATACTAAGGAAAATAAAGCTAAACTAATTACAATAAAGCTAAGTAAATGGAGAAACTTGAATACAACATTTAAGCACTAATCTTGAACCCAACAATTACTAGTATAAATAGGTGGTTAGGCCTATTGTAATCTTCGACTCTTTTACGTTTTTCACTATCATTGAAATAAAGTGAAACCTTTGACACTCAAGTATATTCTTTGAATGTTCATAAATTGTTCTTGAGTGTTCATCATTTTATTCATCCAAACTATATAATTAGGTAATTCTTAACTTAATTATTAGTGTTATTGAGAGATCTATGATCAACAATTGGTATCAGAGCCAATTGATTGTTTTTCCAATCAAAACGATCATTAAAATCTCTCAATTTGCATTTTTCATTCATAAAATATATTTTCTAAAACGTAAAGTTTTCTCTTCCAATTTTTAAATGGCCAACTGGAATTCCGCTTATAGTGTTGGTTCCCTCACCAAACCTCCAACTCTTCAAAGAGAAGAGTATCAAGAAAGGAGGATACGGATGGTAAACTTTCTAGAAGGGATGGACACAAATCTTCTGCGATCTGTCATGGAGGGTCCCTACATTCCACAGACTCTTGTTCCAAGAGTCCCAGGAACAAGCACCACAGCAAAAATTCCTGCTTACTACATGCCCAAGGATGAGAAGAATTGGGATGAAGACGATATAGAGCGCGTTGAGACTGATAAAAAGGCCAAGAGACTAATCATCATGGCCATTCCCAATGAAATCTTCCAATCCCTCGACGCATGCTCCACAGCAAAGGAATTATGGGATGAACTGGCAAGCCAATTAGAAGGAGGAGCAAAAACGAAGAAAAATCGTAGAGCTCAATGCCTCAACGAATATTCCAACTTCAAAGCTCTTCCTGATGAATTGATTCAGAAGACATACGATCGTTTCAATACATTATACATTGATTAATCAATGTCGTCGAAACGACATCTCCAGGACGAAGGAAGAAAATAATGTTTTATTCCTTAAAAGTCTCGGCGATGAGTGGACCCAGCTGTCGATGTCTCTCCAAGCAAAACAGGACATAGACGGATGGTCACTTCATGACTTGTATGGAACGCTTGCTGCACAAGAGCAAGATACCATGAAGAAGAAAGTATCCATCGGTGGACCCTTTGCTCTTATTGCTGAAGAAAAGGATGTTTCAAGGACCTCCACCAGAGAACACAAGCAGAAAGAAAAGAAAGCACTGGTAGTAGAGTCAGAAGAAGTTCATCAAGAAGCCTTATGAACGAAGAGACTTCAAAAGGGAGAGGTATCAGCCATCCTATGACAAGAAGCCATCCAAATTTTATCAGAGGGAAGACAGAAGAGATATAAAAGAAGATAGAGAAGACAAAAGAGAGGAGAAGAAAGAAGATCGAGACAGAAGGAAGAATGACCACCACTGCTATAGGTGCGGAACAATCGGTCATTTTTCCAAATAGTGCAAAGGACGATTGGTGAAGGATGCTGATTACTAGAAGAATAAATATAAATACAATCCAAGAGAGCGAAGCCTGATGGCTGAAAAAGAAAATTGGGTATCTGATTCTTCATCTGATGAAGAAGTGTCACACCCCGTTAAAGCGGAAACACGAGATGTAACAGGTATGCGAGTCGCAACAGCAGATATTAAATAACACCATTCAAGTTTTACAAAAATTTCGAATTTAACATGCATAACCAAGTTGGAATAGAATACTTCTTTTACAAAAACTTCAAAATGAACTTAATCGGTGTCGTCACATATATGCTCCAAAACTTCATTTCTTACTTAAATCCTAAAAAGCATGAACATAAAACAACGTCAACTACAAAGAGTTGGTGAGTTCACGGGTTTTCATATGCACAAAACATTACAATGCATAAATCATTTACTTGCAAACTTATATATAAACTTTTGCTCATAATAAATGTAAATCTACCACGATGTTTAAAAACTTGAGACGCTACTGAGCCTTTTCAGACCAATGTGCCCGATTATTTTACGAACGACCATAAGTAGCCCATACACTCACTTAGGTCCCACAGTTCGTAGTACTAATTCAGCGGTGGTCCAAATTCCACATGAATAGACTAATAAAAACATAGGTAATGTGCACCCCTTTCTGGGTGRGACTGTCAACACAATAGCRGCTATCYACAATTACCACGGCCCGGGGACATGCCCGAGTTAACAAGTAGCATTTACGGATGAGGACTTTATTTGGAAACATACTCTCAAGTACATCAATTTAACATTTATATCATAGTGCAAAACCGTCAATATTTCATGACATAAACAAATCTTGACTAAACAGTTCTTTAGTCCAACAGTTTTAAACAAATCTTGACTAAACAGTTCTTTAGTCCAATAGTTTAATAAAAAAACAGTATAGTTTGCATAACTTCATGCCTTTCCCCCAGTTTAAATAAACAAAAAACATTAAAAGTGGGGTCGTGAATACTCACAAGTTTGCTGATGAATATCCAAGAACTTTACGACGTTTGAAGCGCTAAACRTCCGCCCTAACCTTCCTAAACAGTCCAACATCCAGAAATTAGATCACCTATGGGTTCTCGGTAAAGATAAAGTTAAGTATGTCTTATGTTATGCCATTGAGTTTTCATGATTTAAAGTTGATACTTATGCCATTTGCTCTTTGAAATAGACCAAAAATATATATTTTAAAATCAAAGTCGTTTGCACGTAAAGCTGCCATTTGGACATAATGTAAATTCTGTTTCTGGAATTTTTGGTCTCACAAATTACTATCAAAAGGAACCTTCCAAATGTCATTTTGTGTCCAAATTTTTATATCAACAATAATAATGAGTTAAACAGAGTTTTCCCAAATATCAAGAATTTTGGATGGGTTTAAGGCACTCATTATTACCCTACAACCTTGAGTGACACAGTCCCCAAGACAGATTGCACACTCTTCGAGTGACGGYCATTTGGGGGGGTCTAAACTCATCATTTTTCAGTGATTTTAAATTTATTTTAAAGATAATACATAAGGCTAACTTCCAGAAAAAGAATCACCCATTTTCAAAGAGTTTTGAAGAAGATATGACCGATTTAAGATGCATGCATGATTATGTCAGCAATGCTCTTTTTACACCATAATCTTGTATCAAGAACTTGAAGGCTCAAAACTTAATATTTTTGAATGAGACCAGTTGCATTAGAAAGATAACTCATAAAGGTACGTTTTAGAAGAAAAATCAAAACATTTGGACTTTTATTTTGAAAGATACAATCGACACAAGTGCTAATAGAAACTGTCAGTTTTCAAAATACATCTTTTAATGATTAACTTCCACATGCAATGAGGTTTTATCCTACTTTCATTGAGTTCAAAGTTCGTGGATCATAGATTATCATCATTTTGAAAACATTTTCATGTCTTTGATGTATAATCTCCCCTTTTGAATTCTCCAGAAAATTTAATTACAAAGAACGAGAAGTAGGTGTAGAAAATGAGAATCTTTGTTATTATATAAAAGTAAGATAACTAGTCTATTACCTTTTGCTTGAAATCTTGAATATTCTTCAAGATTGACAGATTTTTAACGATGCTTGAAGATGAAATCGGCTGGAGAAGTATGGTTTAGAGAGAGAGGTTATGGAGAGGAAAGGTTTATGCAAAAGGAGGATGAAAAATGAGAGTTTTCAAAGAATGTGGGGTATTTTTATGTGGATTTTAAATGTGAATAAAAGGGCCGGCCTCTTAAGGCCCAATTCCATACAAAAAAAATTATTTTTCTTTTAAACAAAATAAAGCCCATTTAAATTATAACAAAAGACAATTTGTCAAATATTGATAAAAATATCATTATTAAATCAAAGTTCCACATTTTTGGGAAAATTATTTGGACATTCAAATGAGACTTTTATATTTTAATTTGGACTTACAATATCAACTTTATTATATTTGGAGCATTTTTAATATATTTAGCATTACATAAGTTAAATTTATCAGTTACCCGTCGAAACAAGGTTTCCTGAACTATATTTTGGGACCTAAGCCAGATGAATTCTAATCAACATGACTAGATCCTAATAAAATATAATTCTAAATATAGAAACCCTATAAAGGTGCTAACCTGACGCTCCAAAAATGACGGATGTCACAGTCTCCCCATGCCAGAAAAATTTCGTCCCGAAATTTCGTTCATCAGTCCTTAACTTTGGACTCGATTGGGAACAAGTGGGGATACTTGCTTCTCATAAAATCCTCTCTTTTCCATGTATACTCCGGTCCATGACTCGAAGTCCAATGAACTTTTACAATTGGGATTTTACTATGCCTCAACTGCTTGACTTCTCTATTCATGATTTCTATTGGTTTTTCAACGAAACGCAGATGATCATTAATTTGTACATCTCCCAACGGTATGACGTGTTTCATCGGTTAAGCACTTTTTGAGATTTGATACATGAAATTTATCATGAATAGCGCTCAACTCTTGTGGCAGTTTTAACTTATATGCCACAGGTCTAATTCTCTCAGATACTTCAAATGGACCAATATATCGGGGACCCAATTTACCTCTTTTTCCAAAGCTCATTATTCCTTTTATTGGTGAGACTTTTAAAAGTACTTTATCTCCTTTTTGAAACTCTAATGGTTTCCTTCGGTTGTCAGCATAAGTTTTCTGGCGATCTCTTGCAGCCTTGAGTCGATCCTTGATAGTTACAATCTTGTTAGTAGTCTCCTGGATAACATCAGGTCTAGTTAATTGCTGATCGCCAATTTCTAGCCAACTGAGTGGAGATCTGCACTTGCATCCATATAATGCTTCATAAGGCGCACACTGAATACTAGCATGATAGCTGTTGTTGTATGCAAATTCGACTAACGGAAGGTGCATATCCCAGCTTCCACCAAAATCTATGGTGCATGCGCGTAACATGTCTTCCAGATTGTTCTTTCCGTCTGTCCATCCGTTTGAGGGTGGTATGAAGTACTTAGATCTAGACGTGTACCCAACCCTCATTGAAGTGATTGCCAAAATCTTGACGTAAATCGACTGTCCCTATCCAAGATAATGGAGATAGGTACTCCATGCCGAGTAATTATTTCATTTATATAAATCTGAGCCAGCTTCTCCATCTTATAATCCTCTCGGATCGGTAGACAATGAGCAGATTTTGTCAGTCAATCTATAATCACCCAGATCGTATCATGCCCTTTCCCAGTTCTGGGCAACTTTGTGATGAAATCCATTGATATTTGTTCCCACTTCCATTGGGGAATCCGTGTTGTTGAAGTAGACCAGATGGTTTTTGGTGTTCAGCCTTAACCATTGCACAAGTTAAACACTTGCTTACATAAAGTGCAATGTCTTTCTTCATTCCAGGCCACCAATAATGTTCCCTTAGATCCTTATACATTTTATCTGTTCCCGGGTGGACTGAGTATTTTGATCGATGGGCTTCATCCAAAATTATGGATTTAAGATTGCCAATCTTAGGTATCCAAACCTTGTCTCCCAAGTAATACACTCCATCTAATTTCAGATGAAACTTAGTCTCTATGTGGTGTAGGGTCTCATTCTTCAAATTCTCCTTCTTTAATGCTTCCTTTTGATCCTTGATAATTTGTGCCTTTAGACTTCTGTTTACTAATGCTCCCAAAGCCCTCACCCTTGTTGGTTTCACTCTTTCCTTCCTACTTAGAACATCGGCCATCACATTTGCTTTGCCGGGATGGTACTTAATATCACAGTCGTAATCACTAAGCAGTTCAACCCATCTTCTTTGTCTCATATTTAACATTTTCTGGTTGAAAATGTGCTGAAGGCTTTTATTGATCCGTGAACACAGTGCACTTGGTACCATAAAGGTAATGTCTCTAAATCTTAAGCGCAAATACCACGGCGCCTAATTCTAGGTCATGCGTAGTATAGTTCTTCTCTTGCACTTTGAGTTGCCTTGAGGCATATGCAATGACTTTATCTTTTTGCATTAGTACGCATCCTAAGCCATGATGTGATGTGTCACAATATACCACAAAATTTTCCGAACCTTCTAGTAAAGATAAGGTAGGTGCATTACATAACTTATCCTTAAGAGTCTTGAATGCCTCTTCTTGTTTTTCTCCCCAAACAAACTTCTTGTCTTTTTGAGTTAAGGTTGTGAGTGGTTGCGCAATTTTTGAAAAATTTGCAATGAATCGCCGATAGTAGCCTGCCAAACCAAGAAATTGACGAATTTCCGTCGGGGTTCTTGGGGCTTCCCATTTCTTAATGGCCTCAATCTTTGCAGGATCTTCCTGAATCCCTTTTTCATTAACCACATGACCAAGAAATTGTACTTCACGAATCCAGAATTTGCATTTGGAGAATTTTGCTTACAATTTCTGGTTCCTAAGTTGTTCTAATATCATCCTCAAGTGTTGCTTATGATCCTTCTTACTTGGTGAATAAATTAGTATGTCGTCTATGAAAACGATTACAAATTTATCCAGGTATGGTCTGTAGACTCTATTCATCAGCTCCGTAAAGACCGCTGGTACATTGGTTAGCCCGAATGACATAACCAAAAATTCGTAATGACTGTACCGGGTCTTAAATGATGTTTTGGGGGTGTCCTCTTCTCAAATTCTCACTTGATGATATCCGAATCATAGATCGAACTTTAAAAAGTATACAACACCTTGAAGTTGATCGAACAATCATCGATTCTAGGAAGAGGGTATCTATTCTTGATGGTCAACTTATTAAGTTCCGTATAATCAATGCACATTCTCATTGACCCGCCTTTCTTCTTGATGAATAGAACCGATGCACCCCATGGTGAGAAACTAGGTCTTATGAATCCTTTATCCAATAATTCTTGGAGTTGACCTGACAATTCTTGCATTTCTGATGAGGCTAATCGATATGGTGCTTTTGCCACTGAGGCTACTCCAGGAATTAAGTCGATACCGAAGTCGACTTGTCTTGGCGGGGGTAGTCCGGGTAACTCCTCAGGAAATACATCGGGAAACTCCCGAACTACAAGGAAATCATCGTTACATTTCTCTTTGACCTTCTTATCAATAACGTGTGCCAAAAATGCAACATAATTTTTCCTTAAGTACTTCCGCATCTTCATGAATGATACTATTTTAATTTTTCGATTTGACTCGTCTCCTTGGATTATAATTGAGTCACTTCCTTCTTGAGGAATTCGGATAACCTTTTCCGAACAAACTATTTCAGCTCTATTTTTGGATAGCCAATCCATGCCTATAACTATATCAAAACTTCCTAGCTCAATCGGAATAAGGTCTATGCTAAAATCCTTGTTGGCTAAACTTAGTGTGCAATCCATGATTATCTCTCTAGCCTTAATTTCTTGGCCATTGGCAAATTCTATTATATAAACTTCTTTCAACCTTTAGGGCTTTAAGTTAATCTTCGGCTTAAAATCTAATGATACAAATTCATTATTCAAGAGAAATGTACCTGTAACCACATTGGGATCATGCCTAGCTTCCTTTGCTCCGATCTCAAATGCTCGTCCCCGTGCTTGACTTTCTGGGTTTCGTTGGTTGGCTGGTCGGGCTTGGTTAGCATTTGTTCCTTGTTTTCTCTTTGGGCAAACATTTCTCATATGGTTTGGACTGCCACAATCAAAACACAATCGCTTTCGGCAATCCTTTGCGGAATGACCCCCTCTATGACATCGTTGACAAATGATGCAGTTCCCCCAGTACGGATATTTGCATTTATTGCACTTAGACTTGCTTCCTTGGTTTACCACCTGGGTATGTACCCCAAAATTTCATACTACATTCCTATTCTTGACAAATCTTCCCCCAGATCTTCGGTTCCCATGCTCCTCCATCTTTCTCTTTCCTTTGGCGAATTCTCCGGACCGAACAACATTATTTGTGAGCTTGGTGGCAATGTCTATTGCCTTCTGAAGGGTCTTTGGGATTTCCGAGGTGATATTTCCTCAAATTTCTGGAGACAATCCCCAAATATATCTCTCGATTTGAACTTCCTCAGGTGTCACCAGATGTGGCACTAAATTTGCTAACTCATGGAATCGAGCAGTATATGCAGCTATRTTTTCCCCTTTCATCATATGATTCCATAACTCCATTTCTAACTTTTGGAGTTCACTTCTTGGGCAGTACTCATCCCTGAGTAGTTTCTTAAATTCTTCCCAAGAAAGTTGGTTAGCCGTTTCCCGACCCCTAGTTTGCATTAAAGTATTCCACCAAGTTAGTGCCCGTCCTTGAAGTAAGCATGCAGCATATTCTACCTTGTTTGCCTCAAAGCATTTACTGATATGGAGGACAGATTTCATACTCTCAATCCAGGTTAATAATCCTACGGCTCCCTCGGTTCCATGTAATTCCTTTGGGCAGCAGGATCTGAAGGATTTATAGGTGCATTCTATGGGTGTTCTAGGCTCAGAATTGGTTGGTTGGTTAGCGTTCAGACCTGCCGCTACCTGGCTGACAATGTTGGGGAGTGCGGCCAAGAGTTGTTCAGATACGAGTCGTGCAACTTCAGGGTTTTCTCTTCTTGGCAGCATTTTCTAGGGCCTAAGTCAAAAGGAAATCTCGTCATTTTTATGGCAATCACATTGATAATAAATTTGTCATCTAATGATGCAGAGGATATTGATCTTGAGGATATCATTTGAACATTTTCATAATCGAACAGAATAATTTTTATATTCAACCATGGCTTGATGAAGATAAKCATTTCTCAAAAGACATCATAAGTTCATGGTTGTTTACAGCCCACCAAAACAAGATCTTAGGTTTCATAGCAAAAGAGTAAATATTCTATCACTGGTCAACATTTCTAGAGTAACAGCCAACCAATCAGTATTCCTAGCATCAACATCATCATCCCACTCACCACCAGGCACTTGTACAATCTCCTAATCTCCAGTTTCGTAGCAATAACGACATCCGAGGTTCTCATCATATGCTGGTGGTGCATTTCCATCACATCGGATAGGTTGTTCAAAATGTGGTGGTGATATCCCAGCCGGGTCTGTTGAGTTTGAGTGTCTGATGCGATTCTCCGCACCCACTCTCGTTCAGCCAGATTCATGCCCTGAGAGTAGGATGTAGGTACTCCGGTCACTACCTGAGAGGTCCTGCTCCCATGCTGCGGTTGGGATGACTCCCCTCTAACTCTAGTGGAATTCTCAAAAGTCACCCGCCGAGGTAGTGGAACACTTTTCTTAGACGTGACTCTAATCCTTGGACCATGAAAGGTTTGAGGTGGAATATCGGGCACTGGCTCCGATGGGGGCAATATGGATACATGTGGTGAAGCAGGTGTCTCGCTGGTTGCTGTGTCCTCATGCTCATAAGGGTCTACCTCTTCATTGATGGATGAGTTCCTTCTGGATTGGCGAACCACATAACCGGATTCGTCTGCCAAATATTCACTAGGAGCAGATGATGCCATAGTGATCTGCGATATTAACAATCTTAATTACAAAATGTACCATCTATAAATGCTTAGTGTTATAACCGAAAGCTTCTAAGCAAGGTTAAGGATGGCACTCAAGCTAGAGCCTCTGAATGGCCACAATCTGTGGTTGCATTACCAGAGCCTCTAGTTGCATTACCAGACTTAGAAAATTTTTGGGTTCTAGTTCATCGGTCCTCTGGTTCCACATACATACTTAGCAAACCAATGGATTTCTATTTCATTCGCCGCTGGTTCAACATCCACACTTAGAAAAATAATGGATTTCTCGTCCATCGGTCCTCTGGTTCCACATACATAGTTAACAGATCAATGGAATTTCGAATTCATCGCCTATGGTCCTTCTAACCAGTGCTTCTGGTTCAACATGAACACTTAACAATATAAGGTATTTCTAATCCATCGCCTCTGGTCCTCATAACCATCGCTTCTTGTTCAACATGAACACTTAACAATATAAAAAATTTCTATTCCATCGCCTCTGGTCCTTCTAACCAGCGCATCTGGTTCAACATGAACACTTAACAATATAAGGAATTTCTATTCCATTGCCTCTGGTCCTTCTAACCAGYGCTTCTGGTTCAACATGAACACTTAACAATATAAGGAATTTCTATTCCATTGCCTCTGGTCCTTCTAACCAACGCTTCTGGTTCAACATGAACACTTAACAATATAAAGAATTTCTATTCCATCGCCTCTGGTCCTTCTAACCAGTGCTTTTGGTTGAACATGAACACTTAACAATATAAGGNAGCAATATAAATAATTTCTAATCCATCGCCTCTGGTCCTTCTAACCAGTGCTTTTGGTTGAACATGAACACTTAACAATATAAGGAATTTCTAATCCATCACCTCTGGTCCTTCTAACCAACGCTTCTGGTTCAACATTGACACTTAGCGATATAAGGAATTTCTAATCCATCACCTCTGCTCCTTCTAACCAGCGCTTCTGGTTCAACATGGACACTTAGCGATATAAGGAATTTCTAATTCATCGCCTCTAGTCCTTCTAACCAGCGCTTCTGGTTCAACATGGACACTTAGCGATATAAGGAATTTCTAATTCATCGCCTCTGGTTGGTCTAGGGCAATGGATATTCATAATTTATGTAACACACACATAATCATGCTTTTCACAACAATTTCTTTTAACTGGAGCATATTTTTAATACAACCGATTAAGTTCTTCTATTATATGTAAATTAAACATAGGTGATCAGGCTTTGTTTAATTGACATATAACAATGTGACCCGCTTTGTATATATAAGAATATTTTTAAATCACTTGAAAACTGTTTTGAAAATATTTGGTTATAGTTTATGGTGTTTAAGGAAAAACCAGTGTTCTCTATAACTGAGGCTCTGATACCAAATCTGTCACACCCCGTTAAAGCGGAAACACGAGATGTAACAGGTAAGCGAGTCACAACAGCAGATATTAAATAACACCATTCAAGTTAAAAAAAAAATTTGAATTTAACATGCATAACCAAGTTGGAATAGAATACTTCTTTACAAAAACCTCAAAATGAACTTAATCGGTGTCGTCACATATATGCCCCAAAACATCATTTCTTACTTAAATCCTGAAAAGCATGAACATAAAACAACGTCAACTACAAAGAGTTCGTGAGTTCACGGGTTTTCATATGCACAAAACATTACAATGTATAAATCATCTACTTGCAAACTTACACATAAACTTTTGCACATAATAAATGTAAATCTACCACGATGTTTAAAAACTGGAGACGCTACTGAGCCTTTCCTGACCAATGTGCCCCATTATTTTACGAACGACCATAAGTAGCCCGTACACTCACTTAGGTCCCACAGTTTGTAGTAGTACTAATTCAGCGGTGGTCCAAATTCCACATGATTAGACTAATAAAAACATAGGTAATGTGCACCCCTTTCTGGGTGGGACTGTC
>NW_020202957.1:13936-15213 GCF_001531365.2 Cynara cardunculus var. scolymus
ATTCATGCACATGCATGCATACTCAAAACCATGCACACATACATACATCCACACACACTATGCATTTCCTAATATGCATGTGTGTAAAATATTATATATATATATATATATATATATATATTTCTACATATATACATATTCTGATACATATAACCACATTATACAATTAATTTTCACATACAAGCATGATCAAACGTATCAATTTATCATGTTATCACGTAATCATTTAATCAGATAATCACATATTATTTACCTTGGGTGATAACCAGGATCAAGTTATCTCATTATCCACCCCTTAAAAGAATTCCATCCTGGAATTCCTTTAACCAAAAAGCCAGGGGTATTCTGATCTCATCTTTGATTCCAATTCCCATGTTGCTTCTGGTCCTTTGTTAAACTTCCACCGAATCTTCACCAGACTTATTTCTTTGTTTCTTAACAACCTGATCTTTCGGTCAATAACAGTTTCCGGTGTTTCTACAAAATTCAACTTACTGTCTAATTGAATCTCTGGCAACGGTATAGCTAGATTCAGATTAGCCAAACATTTCCGCAAATTCAACACATGAAAAGTGTTGTGAATCAGACTCAGCTCTTCTGGCAGCTCTAACTGATGTGCTACTGGCCCAATTCGCATACATATTCTGAACCGCCCCACATACCTTGGACTGAGCTTTCCTTTGTTCCCAAATCTAATAACACCTTTCCATGCCGAAACTTTTAACATTACAAAATCACCTATATTAAACTCAATTGGCTTTCGACGATTATCTGCATAACTTTTCTGGCGATCTTGTGCTCTTTTGATTCTTTCACGGATCTGTTCGATCTTTTCAGAAGTTTCTTGGACAATTTCAGGACCTTCAGCTGTTTCTCACCCACTTCATTCCAACATAACGGTGTTCGACATTTACGTCCATACAACACTTGATATGGTGCCGCTTGGATACTGGAATGGTAACTATTATTATATGCAAACTCTATTAATGGCAAGTGATCTTCCCACGATCCCCCGAAATCAATAGCATAACTTCTTAACATATCTTCGAGAGTCTGAATAGTTCTTTCACTCTGCCTATCAGTTTGCGGATGATAAGCTGTACTTAATCGGATTTCAGACCCCAAAACTTTCTATAATCCTTACCAGAATTTTGAAGTAAACCGACTATCTCTATCAGAGATAATAGACAAGGGAACACCGTGTCTGATAATAGTTTATTTGATGTAAATCTGCGCTAGTTTTTCTAAAGAGTATTTCTCTCTTATTGGTAGAAAAT
>NW_020202957.1:16498-17867 GCF_001531365.2 Cynara cardunculus var. scolymus
TATATAAGAATATCATCGATAAATACAATAACGAATTTATCAAGATATTCCTTACATACCCTATTCATCAGATCCATAAAAGCTGCGGGTGCATTACTTAATCCGAATGGCATAACTAAGAATTCGTGATGCCTGTACATTGTCCTGAATGCTGTTATGGCAACATTTTTTTTCCCTAACTTTAAGCTGATGATATCCTGACCTTAAATCGATTTTAGAGAAATAATTGGCTCCTACCAGTTGATCAAACAAGTCATTAGTCCTTGGTAAAGGATACTTGTTTTTAATTGTCAACTTATTCAGATCACGATAGTCTATACACATTCGCATAGACCCATTTTTCTTCTTAACAAATAAGACCAGAGCACCCCAAGGCGAATTGCTAGGCCTAATAAATCCCTTATCAGTTAAATCTTTCAACTGTGCCACCAATTCTTTCAATTCAGATGGAGCTAAACGGTATGGCGCCTTTGCTACTGGTGCAGCTCCTGGTATAATATCAATTCGGAGTTCAATGACTCTATCTGGTGGTAATCCAAATAGGTCTTCTGGAAAGACTTCTGGATATTCACTAACAATCGGAATTAATTCTTCTTTTTCCTTTTCTTTCTTCAGATCAATTACATATGCCAAACATCCTTGGCATTTCTTCCGAATACTTTTCTGGGCTTTCATTACTGACAAAATACTGGTATGGTGATTCTGACGATCACCATAAATAACAACTGTTCTCTGGTCTGGCAGAATAATTCTGGTCATTTTCTGATTACAAACAATACTAGCCTGATACTTTGTCAACCAGTCCATACCCACTACTACTTCAAATTCTTTCATTGTCATGGGAAATAACCGGATCGGAAGTTCACAGTCCTCAATAACAATAATACAGTTATTGAACACACTAGTAACAATTTCCTGACTATTAGCAGTATCAACTACTAATTTATCATCAAGTAGCACATAATTCAGACATGCAATTTGAGCAAACAATGGTGATACAAACGAAAAGTTCGCACCAGAGTCAAATAACACCTTAGCACGTATTGAATTCAGGAGGAATATACCTGTTACTACATCCGGTGATGCTTCTGACTCGTTCTTAGTCATCTGGAAGGATCGTCCCCGCGCCCCTCCTTGCCCTCCTTTATTCACAGTAGGTCTTCCCCGTGTACCCGACGCGTTACTCCCCATTGTTAACTGTGGAGTTCTTAACAAGGGACATTTTTGGTCGAATATGATCCGGAGAATTGCAATTAAAAGACCTTCGGTTAGCTGAGCAATTTCTAGACAGATGACCTGCTTCGCCGCATTTATAACATTTCCTTGGGTCCATCTTACATTCACCCTGATGAATTTGTCGGCACTGTGA
>NW_020202957.1:19891-21219 GCF_001531365.2 Cynara cardunculus var. scolymus
TGATGAGTCCAGATTTCATACAAACATGGTATGATCTTCATAGATTGTGATGAACTTCAAAGTAGAAAGAAAATATTCAAAGAGATGATTAGATTGAGAGGAGAGAGAATAATACATCAGCAAATCTTGATTTTCAGATTAAGGACAAAGCTTAATTACAATTACAAGGTAAATCCTATTTATACTAGGAAATGTAAAGACTAAGCTATTACAAAGAAACTATACTAAGGAGAAACTTGAATACAACTTTTAAGCTCTAACTTGAACCCAACATTCTCCCCATTTGGATTCAAGTTTGGACTCTTGTAAACTTCGTTTTGCGCAGTCCAAGTATTTTCTTCAACCTTCTCAGAGCATTTCTATACTGAATCTTTTCCTCGAGCAAATTGATAGCGTTGATGAGCAAGTATCTTTCTTTGGAATTCATTCGTTCAGATCCAGTAGTCTTTTCGTCCATCACCCTCTTCGAGTCCAGCGCCCTTCGTAGTAACTTGATTGTGCCATCAGAATACTTATTCAACTCACTGAATCTCATGAACTTTTTAACCTGAAGTTGAGCATAGTAGATAACCCCGAACTCTGGATTTTCAAGAACCATGTAGACTGGATAGCCGTCAATGTCTTCAAGATCTTGATTCGGTCTTTAGAGGTTGATGATTCGCTGGTTTTCCTCAAGACCCATTTGAATATCAATAACCATTGACAACTTTACTTGACTTCGAATGAATCTTTTAATGGCTTCCAGATCTCCTTCTCTTCTGATTGTCATATTCTTGAGTTCGAAGAACATGTATTCAAGATCATCTAAATATAAGTTCGTGAAATCAGCTTCGCTGAACCTCCAGATCTGGCCATCCTGTCTTGTAACAGTGAACACAGGATACCAGATTCTTAAGAGCTTCTGGGCATCAATCTGCTTGATAGTGACAATTCTGTGCTTTGTACGAACTTGACTTATAGGCTGACACTTAGCTTTCAAAAGGTGACGGTATTCAGTTCTGAAAGCTTTTGGCTTCTTGTGAATTCCTAGAACTCTGTCAGCACAAGGCAGTTTTCTGTGATGAACGAAAATCCCAAAGTAGATATCTTCTAAATATGGCTCTCGGATTCTATCACGATCATAACCAAAGAAATTTGCTCTGAYATGGAAGGGAACATAGTTCTTTGTGAAAATTTCTGTAGGATCAACAGTCTCTTTTGGAACACTGATTTCAGGCGCATCAGGTAGAACAGCGGTTGATGATTCTGGAATAGACTGAGGATCACCTTGAATGGGAAAGACTGGATCTTCTTCTTCTACATCAGCTTCAAAGTCAAAATACAATCCA
>NW_020202957.1:21952-22910 GCF_001531365.2 Cynara cardunculus var. scolymus
GGCTTTTCAACCATTGGCTCGATCATTGGACTTGCCTCCACTTCTTCATCTTCAATAATCACRGCCTCAAYTATTCTTTCYBGAACTRTTTCCGGGACAGAATCTTTAGCAGTAACGTCCTGAGGTAGTGACTCTTCACCCAAACTTGCACCTTGTAGAGATGTCTCAGCCAATCCTGATCGTCATGTTTTCTTTTAAGAGCTTCGACTTGAGACTTGCAAGTTTCTTCAAGTATAGACACCCTTTCAACAAGAGCATCCATTGCACGTTTCAGATCAAGGGTATTTGATGTGATCAAGTGACTAACTTTAGAGAAATTAGCACTAATCACATCCTGAAAAGTCAAAAACTCTAAGGCTCGAATCATAGGGTTAGCATCTATTTGTTGACGGAGAAGACCAACTAAATCTGCATCTTCCGCATCTTCGCTTTGGGAAGCCATCAATTTAGCATATAGTAAAGATTTCAGCTCGTCCACCGATTGTTCTTGAACTGACGGTTCTGGTTCTGGTACAGGTGGTGGTGATGGCGCAGATGGAGGCTCTTCTACAACATGCTATTTTCCTTTTATCAACCTCTTCAAGCTAGCAATTTGTGTGTCAAAGTTCTCTTGAACAGCCTTTAGGGAGCGGTCCAAATATTCCCGTGACACAAAGTCGGGTAAAATCACACCTGGATCACTTAGATTACCAGTTGAAACAAYAGTTGAATAAACTGCTGTGCCTACGTTCAATGTTGGCGTAATGTTAGCCTTGATAGGACTTTCGACCTGTCTTTGTGAAATGTCAAATGGCATCACTCCGGTTGTTTCGGCTAGTTCACTAAGAACTGCACTTGGAACAACAGATGCTCCTGACTCTTGTGTACCTAAGTGTATCGKCTCTAGACTCGAGGTGCACAGAATCGAAGTYGTAGGCTGGGGCAGCGGCCTACTTGTTTCAATAACTACATTCTCCAA
>NW_020202957.1:24984-25932 GCF_001531365.2 Cynara cardunculus var. scolymus
CCACTTTTGTTCCAAAATATTATCCATAGTCCAAATATACATAATGTCCATATGCTCATTAAAGAGTTGATTTATACCGGAAATGATGCTATAATCCAATAGAAGATCAATTTTACAAAATTTATCCAAATCCAGAATTTCAGATTATGGACAGAAACTTAAGTTACAAAATATGATCCAATAAAGAGACTTCAAGAATGAGATAAATTTCCAACTTTTTATATGGTTTATAGTACTAAGTTATGGCCATCGTGACCAAATTTCATGATGATTGGGTAAGAGATGATGCTTCAAATAATTCATGCAATGCAACTTATCACAACTGAAATGGCAGATTGCACCATGTTAGTAAAACACTCATAAAAAGAGTTCTACTTGGTGTCCTGCAAAGATTCAAATTGGATTGGAAACCTAACACTTATACAAAACTTTTAAACTAAGAATCACTCATTTTGGATGAGTTGAGAGGAAGATATGACACCTTAAATTCATATGCACACATCTGCCATCAATTGACAGATTTCACACCTAACTTATATAAATCGGTTAATGCCTCAAACATCATATTTTTGAGTGAGACTGGATTCAAATGAATCCTAACTCAAAAAAGAAAGTTTTAGAAGAAGAATCATACATTAAGGACAAACAAGGAAAAAGATACTAGCATACAAATTAGAAGTTACCTACTAGTGGTTTCACAGTTTACATACCTATAGAGTTTTAGGTGCTTGGAGATCAAAACTCCATAATTTTATGTGATTCCACTTGCATGTAGGAGACAAACCATAAAATTAACTTTAAAAAGAGGAATCATTCTTTTTCATTGAGTTATGAGAGAGATATGGTCGATGGAACATATATATACAAATCTGTCAGAATCGGACAGATTGCATGTTCATCTTATTTTGAGTATTTAAAACCTCAAATCACCACAATATTGAGTGAAAT
>NW_020202957.1:27872-28199 GCF_001531365.2 Cynara cardunculus var. scolymus
ATTTGAAAGGTAACTCATTAAACTAACATCCAGAAGAAAAATAAACAATTTTTTATGATTATCTAGAGAGTTATGATTGTTTAAAGTAGGGTTTACCTACTGAAAACTCTTAGATGCACATATATAATGTTTTGAGCATTTGGGGGTCAAAACTCAATGTTTTTGAGTGAGACCAATTGGATTACAACCCCAACTCAATAAATAAACTTTCAAAAGAAATCTCCTAACATTTGAACATGTCATTTACAAGATAGACGATTTGTGCACATGCACATAATCTGTCAGCACTCTAAAATGCCAATTTTAAGAATCAAACCCACATGCAAC
>NW_020202958.1:0-7100 GCF_001531365.2 Cynara cardunculus var. scolymus
ATGCTACTAGGGGCCCTGTTCTAGAGGGATCCCCTATTGAAAAAGGCGCGCACATGCCAAGCCCAACCCAAGCTAACCTCGTAGAGAACATTCTTCCGTCCGCTGTCGATCGCATAGCCGGGCAACCACATACTACTCCTACATCCTCTCAAAAGGATGAAGGTTTTAATATAAGAGTCCCATCGCCCAAGGACTCGTCACATCCCAAAGACGCATCCGTTGCCTCTCCACACATGAGTGACCAACCAAAATATGCTTCAGAGGCATATGTGAGAGTCACAGAGACAGAGGGTCTAGAACGCCCAATGTCCACACTCGATCCCTCTGCCATGTTAGGCTCTGAACCTACAAGGCACAATATCGACAGAACACTGGTAGGCTCTCCTCACAGAGAAGTTCGGGGATCTGGTGGAAGTCCCTGAACAGACTATGCAAAACCAGTCGCTGAGGGCGCCTCTCACTCCGAGGCTACTAGGTCACCATGTGTTGGTGATCTAGATTCCCAGGATGCCTACGTGACACAGGGGGAGTTACAAACCTTTGCCACAGCGGTATTCCAAAAGATGGACGAGTTGAAAAGCTTGTTCATCTCTCGCTCAATGACAAAAGATCTTTCTCCCATCACAGAGGCTCTGAAGGAGTTGAGCTCTACAACGGCAGAACTCAAGACAACTCTTGCAACCCTTCAGAGCTCTGTCCTACAAAAATACGATCTCACCAACGCCTTCAGTGCTCTGTCCCTCAATCCTTCCTTAATCGACAAGCTCAAGTCAGAACTATCAGAGGTGGCCGCCCAGTTCGCTGCTGACTTCATCTCTGCGGGCTACACAGATTACTCAACTTTCAAAGATGAGATCAAGCAAATGTTCTCCTCTGCGGTGACATATGGTGTTGATACCAAGTCCTCCAGGGCCAACATCAATCACCTAGCCACTCGCAGAGAGCTCGATGCTATGGTTGAAGCTTTGGGTGATATTGTGCGCAAACACATGGATCAACTTCTCGCAGAGGCCCGAGCCTCCAACAAGGCGATCAGAGACTGCACTTCACAGCTCGTGAAAGAGGGTGACACCCTTAGAAGCGAAATCTATCGAAGCGTCTCAAAGTTGAAGTCGTCGACAGAGATTGATATAAGCCATGCCTCTGTGCTTGCTGAAGAGGTGATTAAGAAGATGAAGAAGGCGACCACTAAAATTCTAAAGAGATTGGAGAAGGCTCCCCTAGAAACTTGCAAGGCAGAAGCCACCAAACACCATGATGATCAAGGAGGTGATGACCATGATCGTCATGTGGGGGAGAAGAAGGCAGAGAAGAAAGCTGAGGAGCCCAAGAAGAAGACTTCTACCAAACCACTTAAAATAGTGGACTCTACAGCAGCCCTGCTCTCGAAAGAAAAAGCACCAGAGCCTAAGGGGAAAAGGCAAGGGCAAGGCTGTAGAGGAATCGCCACAGAAGGGGTCGTCAAGCTCAGAGACGCCAGTGATAAACGAAGAAGATTATGACGACCCAGAGCTCGTTCAAGCGTTAAAGGCTTCTTTGGCAGAAGCTCAAGCAAGAAAGGGCAGAGCCCGCTTCCCCCCCCCCCCAAGAGCTGGAGAAGGCTCATCCTCCATGAAGGCAAAGGAGGAAACGTCAACGGATACGTTCGATGCTCTGCAAGGAACCGTCAAACCTATCTTTGCAGAGGGGTCCACCCAGAGGCCAATACTTGAAGAAGAAGAAGCCAAAGTGCCAGAATCCGCCACAATAGGAAGGGTCTCTGAGATTTTTGAATCAATGAGCAGGATTCCCTTGCAACAAGTGCGCACAGAGCCTGTTACTACTGAGGAGGAGATTCTGCTGTGGAGATACTCTGCAGTGGACACAGAGCCCCCTATGATCCAGAGTTCACATGTATACCTTCAGTCGCCGCCAAGTTTCAATTCTCTAAACTTACAAGGCCACGCGAGCAAGTCTTCTCAGAGCACATGATTACATCACTTGAAATAATTTCTCCAAGGACCTTGCTGAAGAAGACGGTGCTCTACGTTCAATACGTTGTGAGGAGGGATGATGGCAACCTATACACGTTCACAGATGCTGACCTCCACAACCTCTGTGTATTTGATCTTATCTACATGCACAAAATTCTCAACAAATACATGGAGAGGAGGTCAAGCTATTCTATATCCCTCAGAAGGCTTGTCGAGGTTATGCGCACACAAGTGAGGTACTACAGCCAGAAGGACTTCAAAATCGCGATGAGGTTAGTCCAAAAAGATCTAAAGATCTCCCCTCCAAGTAACAGGCCAGGTTGGATACTTAGGTATCATCCAAACTCCATTATCCACAACCCCGTTTTTAGGTTTGTGTTCTTGGACAAGGATGACATCCTAAGGTTCTTTGATCCAACATAATCGAACAAGTACTCCACAGAGACCCTTGAATGGGTATTCAACAGAGCAGTGGCGGAGGTGCAAAGAGGGCATCTAAGGATGGGTGAAGTGTCTAGCATTCTGGAAGCAATCAAAGTACAAATCAACTTCAGAGAATSGATTTTCAATGTCTACAGAACCATCAAGGAAGACATGCTATATGCCATAGACGACTTTCCAGAATCTGTTGTGTGATAAACCTCTGTAATAGTATTGGCCTATGCAACACAATTTTGTAATTTTTTCATCATGTAATTCTTTTCAGAGGATGAATTTTTTAATCTCTTCTTGTAATTCTTTTTATTAGTCATTTCTTGCATTCAATTTTCAATTTTTACTTTTTCATACTTAGGGGGAGATTGTTAGCTCTCATTTTCATTAATGTAAAAGTATGAAAAAGATTTCTGCAAGTGTTGACAGAATGGTTCATTCCACAGAAGACCACAGAGGACCAACAACAGAAAATGTTCAATCGTACAAGTCAAGATTGACAGAACCTCTGTTGTCTCTCACAGAGGTTCTGGAAGATGGTCCTCTGTTATCAAGAGCTTACAAGTCATATGCAGCAGAGCCTCTGGGATGGCTCATAGAGGGTCTGCGGTTTATCTTCTGTGGAGAACCTCTTCTTACTGTTTTACTTAGGTTAGTTAGCTGCATGTGCTTCTCACGTGACTATGTTTGTAATCCACTTTATTTGGACGGCTTGGATCATTYCACACGTCTAGGTCGTGTCAGAAAAGCCGTTAGGAACTAGTATAAATAGCAGCTAGGTCTTTGTAATTCTGTGTGCTTCCCGTATTGTAATTGTCAATATTTTCAATCAATTGAAAATCATTTGAAGCTATTCTCTCATGTTCTTCATATTCATCATCTGTGTGTTCTTGATTAATTTCTTACTCTGTTTGTTCTTATACTATTTCCGCTGCACTGTTATTGTTCTTAAAGATCATCCAGAGTATTTGGTTAATATCAAAACTGAGTTTACAGGTCCTAACAAACACCATGAAGAATCAAAAGTTGCAAGCTGTGATCTGAAGGTGTGTCTAGGAAATGCATATTTGGACTCTTCACCAGACTTTTGCAGATGTCTATCTACTATTATAATGATCAACTCCTCAAATTCTTGGACAAATTTCTTGGCAATGGCTTACCAATTGAGTAAACAATGAAATCAATTTGTCTTAGTTTTCCGTTGTCAACAAAGTTCCTACTATCAAACACAAGGCAGAAATGAACAGATTCTGCAATTGATCTTCGATTAAGAAGAAAATCAAACAATGTAGTCTTCGATATAGTAAGAAATCATATAAGAAGTTCTTCGATTTAGGAACAATGCTAAACTTCAGCAAATCCCTAATACCACTCTTTGACAAACTTGGACAAAACCAAGTAACACCTTGATCGATGTACAACTAATCCGGTTAATCCACTGTCCATAAATTAGAGATGCATGTGTGTGATTTACACTTAGAAAATCAACCAATTTTATGAAGAATGAACTTTGAATACCTCTTAAATTGGATGAGCTGTTAAGAGATTTAAACAAAATAACCTGCGATTTAAAGAACCTGCGATTTAGCCTCAAATCTGGTTAGAGTGAGCGAGGTAGAAAAACTTGTTGGGTTAGTCAAGATCAAATCTGACAATAAGTTGTTTGATTTAGATTGAAATCGGACAAAGAGATCAGTGATTACAGTAAGCACAATATGCTGGTTCAAAGATCAAAAATTCACTCAATCAATCAGATTCAGTATCCTTGGAGATGATTTTTTGCAAGACAAAAATCAATTGACTACTTTATGCGATTTAGACCACACTAATTTCTTGAAATCAATTGACTGTCTTGAACGATAAAAAGAACCAGATAAAGACCAAGTCAAAATTGAACAAGAACACAGAATCCTTATCAAAGTATTGAGCGATGAACTTCAAATCCGGACAAGGCTGTATCCGGATTACAAAATCAAGAAATTTTTCAAGTCTAATCCGTGCAAGTCTTTGTGCGATTTAGGCTTAAACCGGAGAAGCCTATGAGCGATTTAAAGCAAACCCGCCTAACCTGTTAATCAATTTAAATGAAATTTGGCTGCTTCTGTGATTGAAACCAGGAATGTCTGTGAGATGTCTGTCCGATTTACACAGGTGAGTAAATGGAGATATATGTGAACAATGAAGCCAAATAATTGAGCGATTTACCAGAAACTGTGAGATGTAACCTTAAATCCGTTCAATCCTGAGATAAATTGTGAGAAGGTTATGAGCGATTAACAGAAGATAAACTGTGAAAGCTTGAAACCTGAGTTGTATGATGAAGATGAACCCTGTGTAATTTGAGTAACGAAGAGAAACAGGCAATGAATATGATAAGCGATATAAGCTTAAATCGATCAAGCCTTTGATCTTTAAACACAACTCCGGTCACCCCTATGTGCGATGTAACCTTAAATCGGATGAAGCTTTGTGCGATTTACCTTGAACCCGGACAAGCCTACGAGCGATTTACACAGAAACCGGACAAGCTGTTGAGCGATTTACACTTAGAAAAACAGCAAGTCAACTTATCGGATGAAGGCTTAGCGATAAACTAATCCGAATGAATCAAATGCACCTGGGATTTAGACGAAATCGATTAGAAAGAAGCGATTTAGATGAAGTCTGTTGAAGGGTTAAAGGATATGTGCGATGAAGGTAGAAGCCGATTAAAGAGTTGAGCGGATTAGATGGACCAAATAAAATCAGTCCAAGTCAATGGGATAAACCGGATGGGCCTGAAAGAATATGGGCCTCTGAGCGATTTAAGACCAAAAACACAAAATTTTCAGGTTTTTCCAACAAAAATGGATCAAAATCCAGATTTTTCACAAGAATTTTCAAGAACACAAAGAGTTTTAAAAAAACACAAAAAACACCAGATCTTGAAATCAAATAACCAAATCACAAATCTTTGTGAATAACAAAGATTCACAAAGTGATTCCGCACATTTTGATCATGGTTTTAACACAAAACCACAAAATTAAAAAAAATTCAGATCAAACTAAAGAAAAAAATGAAGAAAATTAAGAACAAAAAAAATTTCCAGAAAAAATCTTCAAAACTCTGATTTCTTCTTCTGATTTCATGCACAATCCAGCTCTGATACCAATTGATAGTCCCTGATATGATCAATCTTCATAAAACTTCATGAATCCATGGCAGATTTGGATTTATCACTTAAGAACATGAGAGGAGAGATGAGAGGATTTGTCAACTTTGGTCAAACTCTATTATACGTAAATGATTTTACAATTTAGCTCATACTAAAATTACACTAAGACTAAACTATTTATAGGGTCAAACTTGAACCCTCAAAGTCAAAGTCAAACTACCTATACAAACTCAAACACGATGTCTATTCCAATTATAGACAAAATTAACCACGAATACAATTTACACTGAAATTCAGTCCTAACAAACGTTCAAACGTGTTGCATATGTTGAAGGACTGAAGCACAATCTTCTTAGCATCAGTCAGCTGTGTGATAAAGACTACACAGTAAAATTCTCGAAGAATTCATGTCACGTTCTAGACAAAGATGATAAGGTTGCCTTAACCGGTCCTTGCCTAGAGAATGTATATATCATCAATATGAATTCCTCACTTACTAAGAACAACTTCTTCTTCTCTAAAGCCTCGTCAGACATTAACTGGCTATGGCACAAACGGCTTTCTCATCTCAACTTTGAGACCAGCGAGCTGTCAAGAAATGATCTTGTCACTGGTCATCCTCAACAATCTTTTGHAAAGGAATCTCTTTGCTCAGCATATGAAAAAGGAAAACACACAAGAGCTTGCTTTAAGTCTAAGCAAATCTCTACAGTGACTGCACCTCTTCAGCTATTGCATATGGATCTCTTTGGTCCAGTCAACGTGCAATCCATACCTGGAAAGAAGTTTACACTCGTCATTGTTGATGAGTATGCCAGGTACACTTGGGTCTTCATTCTCAGATCCAAAGATGAAGCACCTGAAGAAATCATTCCGTTCATCAATAGAAGTACTCAACAACATTAAGGTACGATCTATTAGAAGTGACAATGGCACTGAATTCAAAAACTCCTTTACCTTTAACGGAATTTGATGTAATCATAGGCATGGATTGGTTAGCTGAAAACCAAGCCAATATAGTCTGTAATGAAAAGATGATTCATATAGACTTACCTGAGAAAGGAAGAGTTGTGATATATGGAGATAAGCGTGATCGTTACTCTAGCCTAATTTCAGTTTTGAAAGCTAGAAAGTATGTACAGAAAGGATGTACTAGTTTTCTGGCATATGCTATAGATGTGAAGAAAGAAAAGGGAAAGATGGGGGATATTCCAGTTGTAAGGGAATTTCCTGAGGTATTTCCGGAAGATTTGATAAACTTACTTCCGGATCGAATGATAGACTTTCAGATTGAATTAATTCCTGGAGCAACACCTGTTGCGCGTACGCCATATCGATTAGCTCCTTCTGAGTTAAAGGAATTAATGTCTCAATTGAAAGAACTGTTAGATAAAGGTTTTATCAAACCAAGTACTTCTCTGTGGGGTGCACCGGTACTGTTTGTGAAAAAGAAGGATGGATCAATGAGAATGTGCATCGATTATCGGGAGTTGAATAAATTGACAATCAAGAATAAGTATCCTCTCCCAAGAATTGATGA
>NW_020202958.1:8369-9928 GCF_001531365.2 Cynara cardunculus var. scolymus
CGAAAGGGTATGATGCAATATGGGTGATAGTAGATCGGTTATCTAAATCTGCACACTTCTTACCTATGAAAGAGTCATATCCGATGGAGAGATTGGAAAAGTTGTATCTTTATGAGATAGTGACTCGACATGGAGTTCCGTTATCAATTATTTCTGATAGAGATAGTCATTTCACTTCTATGTTTTGGAAGAGTTTTCAGAGAGAAATGGGTTCACAGATTAAGCTAAGTACAGCTTATCATCCTCAAACTGATGGACAGAGTGAACGAACTATCTAAACATTAGAAGATATGTTGAGATCTTGTGTTATTGATTTYGGAGGGTCGTGGGATAGTCATTTGACTTTGGTTGAATTTGCATACAACAATAGCTATCATTCGAGTATTCAGGCAGCACCTTTTGAGGTTTTGTATGGACGAAAATGTCGAACTCCTTTATGTTGGAATGAAATAGGTGAAAGACAGTTAGCTGGGCCTGAGTTAGTTCAGCAAACTGCAGATAAAATTAGGGTAATACGAGAACGAATGAAAGCAGCACAAGATAGACAAAGAAGTTATGCAGATAAACGTAAGAAGCCGATTGAGTTCCAAATAGGTGATAAAGTAATGTTGAAAGTATCACCTTGGAAAGGAATAGTACGTTTTGGAAAGAGAGAGAAGTTAAGTCCAAGATATATTGGACCATTTCCTATCATTGGAAGAATTGGGGAAGTGGCTTATAAGTTAGAACTTCCAGTAGAATTAAGTGGAATTCATGACACGTTTCATGTGTCAAATTTGAGGAAGTGTCTAATAAGTCCAGAGGTGGCAGTACCATTACCTGAGATTAAGGTAGATGAAAAGTTATGTTTTGAAGAAACCCCTGAGCAGATTACCGACTATAAGGTGAAGAAGTTACGAAACAAAGAGATTAGGTTGGTAAAGGTTCAGTGGCGTTATCATAAAGGATCAGATGCCACCTGGGAACCAGAGTCGGAAATGCAGATGAAATATCCCTACCTTTTCGCTTAAGTGAAATTCTGGGACGAAATTCTTTTAAGGACGGAATATTGTAATAGTCTGGGTATTATTTTAGATATATATATATAAGTTATGTATATATATGTTTGGATATGTGTGTATATACTRTTTTAAATAAAGAAAAGAGGGGGAGTCGGCTATTTAGCTGCTCCTCACTTTCTTTTGTGGTTGAGTATATATATAGTTTGTGAAGGAAAAAGATACACACAATTTCTTACTATTTTTAGAAAGTTTACTCTCTGAAGAATTGGAGGATTTCACAGGAAGAAGAAGATTTCAAATGTTTTGATTCTCAACTTCAAAAAGGTGAGTGTATAAAGAGCTTTGAATATGAATTGCTTACATACAATTTGATAAGCATTTATAACTGGTTTTCATGAATTTTGTTACATTTTATGAGAAGTTCTTGTTAAAACTGTTCAAGAGTTGTCCGGATTGTAATCTGGACAAATTAAACCGCTTGTGCCTTGACCGGATATTCATCAAAACTGGTCAAGTGATGTCCGGTATACTCTAAACCGGTCAAAGGTTGTGTGATGT
>NW_020202958.1:11088-11711 GCF_001531365.2 Cynara cardunculus var. scolymus
TTTTGGTCTAACGCTCAGTTGTTGGACTAACCTGTTTTGCAGGTCAGCGTACTTTGACAGATAAGGGCAAGGGGAGAGTTTAGCTGATGATATTAATTGTTCATATATGTATTAGAGATACATTTTGTTAGTCCATGTTTTGTAATAATACTATTTTTAGTATTATGTGTAAGATGATGTGAATTTTATGTATAAGGAATATGAGAGTTGTTACATTGTGATATGGCATCTAACATCAAATTCCTTGTAACATCTCACTTGAGCAAACCCCAAGTTACCAATTTTTATAAAATCTCCAATAAAATATAGTTTATTGATTGTTAGGACCAAAAATTGATCCTAATTATTCTAAAAGTTTTATCAAAGCAATCGGGGCCAAGGATGGAAAATCTGAAGATGCTGCTAAAACGACTAAGTCTGGAGGGAGACTAGAGCCCCTATGGACGGACCAGAGGCAGGCGATGGACCAGAGGCTGCTGAAACGACTAAGTCTGGAAGAATACTAGAGCCCCTATGGACGGACTAGAGGCAGGCGATGGACCAGAGGCTGCTGAAACGACTAAGTCTGGAAGAAGACCAGAGCCCCTATGGACAAGAGGCGATAAAATGGACCAGAGGCGATG
>NW_020202958.1:11966-25871 GCF_001531365.2 Cynara cardunculus var. scolymus
CCAGAGGCGATGAAAATGGACCAGAGGCGATGAAAATGGCGGAGGCGATGAAATGATCCAGAGGCGATGAAATGGTCCAGAGGCGATGAAAATGGTCAACCCTTTGAAACGCACAGATCTGGGCATAACATTGATTAACCTCAAAATATGGGTTATTAATTTTCTAGAAAAACTTCGAAATATCCGTTCTATTTTAGTGATAAAACCACCCAAAACACAATTTCAAACCGGATATAACGGAGTTTTTACTTACAACCCGAATTAAGTAGCAAAAGAATATGGGACATACTTATAATCGGAAAAAGACTATATATAAGCTATACTTACTACATCTATGAGATACCGTAATAAACTACTATTTACCAAAAACAAGATCGTAATCTTCAAGTTCCCCGATAAATCTTCGAGTCAAACAACGGGTTCTTTCTTTTTGTCCGTCTTCTTTCCTGAGAGAGGTTGCCACTTAAATGGTAAGCCAACGCTTAGTGAGTTAAATAGTTAAGTATTACATATCAATATCGCACATGTTTATAAACATATACATAATAAACTCTTATCAATAAAAGAGTTCAAGAAATCATCTAAATGCAAACCGAGACTTACAAGAAACCGAGTAAACAATTACGTACCGGATGGTGGGAAGAAGAAACTCAAGCTCTCTGATCCTAATGATGGAGCATTCCTAATGAACGAACATGAAACAAGGTTCTCCTTAGATGAAGTCCAAAAAGGGTCATCAGAGTATAGACATTTCTATGTTGAATCTTGACTTGCCAGATAAGGGTCCCTATACACCTAACATTGTGCATTTTAAACCTGAGTTTGAAGTTATATTCTTTGACTATGAAGGTGAAGTCAGATTTCAGAGAATATCAGAGCTACATCTATGTCTAATAGGTCATTTGGTTTACCTCTTGCTTTGGATAGATGATAGCATGCCTAGAAAAGTCGTGGACTTGAATATACGAAGGGAATGCCCACGTCGAAGAAACCTTGGTGAAGATGTACCTAGCTACATAAATCTGAGTGTTTTAGAATAGGTTCTCTTTTGTAATATTGTTCACTTTTCCTTGTAAATCTATTGTACTATGTCTACTTTCAGTGATTAATCTTCTAGTGTGTAAGTATTAGACATGTACTGAACTACTTGTAATATTACCAATTATAATAAAATGAGTATTTCTTGTACTTCACTAAAAAAGATCCCTGAAAAAAGTAATAGGGACACAAGTCTATGAGTTCCAGTGTTACTTTTACATTCACTGACAATCTATAAGTCAGTGAATAAGCTTTCAGTTTCAGTTTCCATACTTGTAATTTTCTCTTAGATATGACTTGAGGAAAATTCTCAAGCAAAGACTGACTCACTGAAAAAGATCCCAAAATAGTAAAATGGGATATGTACTTTATATGTAACTTTTCCTTACTATTATTTGATAAGACAACTTTCTTTATGTTGTCTTGTGGGGAGATTGTTGATCCTCTCTCTCAGTGATTTGATGATAATCCCTTTTCACTTATACGTTGCATTTATGTTTCTGTCTTTCCAGTTCCAGCGATCATCACTGAACCTGTTCAGTGATCGCTGAAGAATTTGTATTGTAATTCAATCAGAGACAGAAATACTTCAAGAAGACAACATTCACACCAAAGAACCTTCAGCCAAAGTCGAAGACTGAAACTGAAGATCAGAGACTGGTGAGTATGTGATCTGAAGCGGTACTCAGTGATTACAAGCCTGTCTACATATGTGTGAAGACTGCTCAAGCTTCAGCGAATACTGAAGAGACCTCCAGGTTATTCCAGCATTCAGCGATCAAAAGAAGTTCGCCAAGCATGATTGTTGTTGTCTTGTCCTTATACACACAAAGGACTAACCCATACCCTTTCTAAATGTTGGCACAGTACGGAGCCGACTAGTTGACGCTATTGCCCACCAACTTTAGGTAAGAATGTCTGCTCATGAATAGTCCTTTTTGTACTATTCACTGTAGCAAAGGACAAGCCTTCCTCTTAAGGCTTGACACGCACTCTAACCCTACCATATTGCATTAAATGTGCATTTAATGCAATGGGTATAAGTATAAGTGTTTTCTTCCCCATGCAGAGTACGTGCAACTCACTCTCTAAACCTAATTCTTACTTTAAACATTCTCAAGCTTAAGTTACAACATTTTTTTTCTCATTTGCTAAGAATTTGTGTGTAACCAAAGATTATTTAAATAGGTTTTGTTACCTTATCTTTCCGCAAACAGTCTTGTAAAATTTGTTTTGATCTTCTCTTATCAATATACATTTTAAATAAGAAAATATTGTGTTTGTATTCACCCCCCCCCCCCCGTTCTACAAACTGTTTTACTTATCTTGTAGACCCTCAAGGGACCAACA
Source organism: Cynara cardunculus var. scolymus (assembly GCF_001531365.2). Lineage (NCBI taxonomy): Eukaryota > Viridiplantae > Streptophyta > Magnoliopsida > Asterales > Asteraceae > Cynara > Cynara cardunculus. The sequence goes on from NW_020202958.1 coordinate 14,355, forward strand.
ATAGGCTTTTGTACTATTCACTGTAACAAAGGACAAGTCCTTCTTTAAAAGCTTGACACGCGTTCTAACCCTACCACGTTGCATTAAATGTGCGTTTAATGCAATGGGTATAAATATTTGTGTTCTATCTCCATGCAGAGATACTCTTACTCCTTACTTTGAACTTAACTAAAAGAACACACACATCTAATAACACAATACGCTCATCTTCAAGAGCAAGTTAGAATCTCTTTGTTGTATTCTAAACAGTTTTTTCCCAGATAGAACTTACTTTCCTCTAAGTCTTTAACAACAAATCTTTTCTTTATTTGCTAAGAACTAGTGTGTAACTTTAGATTGTTTAGATAGGTTTTATTTACCTTATTATTCCGCAAACAATCTTGTAAAATCTGTATTGATCATTCTTTATCAATATATATTTTAAATTTCAAAAGTTTTATATGTTTGTATTCATCCCTCCCCCCCCCCCTTATGCAAACTGTTGTACACATCTTATAGACCCTAACATGACCAACACTTTTTAGATTAAAAAAATGTAATTAACCAATTTTTAAAAATTCAATGGTTTATTTATTCAAAAAATAATATTAAGAGACTTAATAATTCAAAATAAAAAATTCAATAGTTTATTTGTTTCGAAAATAGTTCAAAAACTTAATCAATCAAAACGATAAAGTTTGTTTGGTTTTTTTTTCTTTTGAAATTTTCCCTTTTTAAATTCACATGCTATAATTAAAAGATAAAAGGAACAAAACAACGAAGCCCATAGTCGAGCCATATCACCAAGCCGGCTTGGCCCTTAGGCATGGCTTCAAAAACTACAATGTAAAAATTATGATTGTTATTTATATATTCTTGAAATTACGATTTTTACATTTATAGTTTGTAATTCATTGTTGAATTTGTCTATAAAACTAACTTCATTAGTTTGGTACAATTAAGTATTAAGGATTAAAACGACGGTAAATCGTAAACCTCATGAACAAAAATAAGAAAAAAATATAAACCATAAAGACAAAAATCGCAATTTGAAAAGCATATAGCCTTCGACGTACAGTTCAGTTGTCAAAGAGACGGACCTACTTTATCCAAATACAAGACAAGTCTAATGTTTAATGGCGGGCCCCACGCTCACTTTAGGTGCTAAGTGAACCAAACAATACCTCATCATATTAGTTCTTTGAAGATGTCCGTGAGAAATCAATTGAAATTACCGGTAATCAATTTTTTACCCAAAAAAACATATAGACAAAAATAGCAGTTTTCAACAAATTGTTGAACCCAAGGACTAAAACTGTAACTGGGGTTTTTTAGATGATGTTACGAACCAGATGGGGTTTGGTCTTACTTGGAGGAAGTGGATTCGTGGGTTACTCTCAAACGCGAGTGTCTCTATTCTTGTTAATGGTAGTCCATCGGAGGAATTCTTAATGGAAAAGGGGGTGAGGCAAGGCGACCCACTTGCCCCTTTCCTCTTCATCATTGCTATGGAGGCGCTCCGTGTTGCTATGTTGGAAGCCCGGTTTAAAGGCCTCTTCTCTGGCATTTCTTTTCCCCATGGCGGCCCCGTCTTAAAGCTTCTCCAATTCGCTAACGATGTTGTCTTTCTGGGGGATTGGTCCTTGTCTAATGGGACTAATCTTATTCGTCTGTTAAGGTGTTTTTTCTTATCATCTGGCTTAAAAATTAATCTTCATAAAAGTTGCCTTTATGGTATTGGGACTACGAAAGGGGAGTCCGGTTTCCTTGCTCGGAGAATGTTTTGTAAGTCTGCGTCGTTACTTTTCATGTATTTGGGCCTTCCGGTGGGTGCTTAAATGAGTAGGCGTTGTAATTGGTCTAAGTTGATTTCTAAGTTTCATGAGAAGCTTTCCTATTGGAAGGCTAAGGCTCTATCCTTTGGTGGCTGGAAGATCCTCTGCAAGTCGGTTCTAGGTAGTTTGGGAGTCTATTTGCTTTCTCTCTTTAAGGCTCCCGATTGTGTGATTAACTCTCTTGAGAGCATCAGGAACAAATTCTTATGGGGTGGAGGTACACATAGAAGGAAGATTACTTGGATTAGATGGAGTGTTACTTGTAACTCGATGGATAAGGGTGGTATCGGTATAGGCAGTCTAAAGGCGCTTAACTGGAGTCTTATTGGGAAATGGTGGTCGCGATTCCTCACTGACGAGGATAGTTTATGGAAAAACTGCATCAAGTCTTTCCATGGCGTGGATGGTGGTTTATTTCATGATGGTAGTATGAAGTCGGGGGTATGGGGTGCGATCACGAAGTGGAACTCTCTTTTGAGTGAGTCTTCATTTTACCAACTTATGGTCTTTGGATTCAAGTGGCAACCGTGTTTGGTCTCTCTCTGACGATGGTGTATTCAAGGTTAAGACGTGTAGGGAAAAAATTGAGGAGTGGTTTCTTCAATCGGATCACAGGTGTACATTGTGGAATAAATCCGTTCCAGGTAAAGTTAATATGCTTTTTTGGCACTTATCCAAATCTAGGCTGCCCACTAGATGTAATCTTATGAATAGAGGTATTCGTATGGAGTCGTATATGTGTCTGTGTTGTCTTTGTCATCTAGAAACGGATTTTGGATGCTCCACAACTAAAGAAATTGGCGCGCTTGTAAAAAATTGGTGGCCGGAGTTTCCTTTTCAAGCTACTAATTTGGCGGAGTTCATTGCGGCGGCAAAGTTCCCGTTCAAAGGCAAGAAGGCGGCTAAGGCTATGGAGGTGATTCTCTTGGGGTTCATTTGGCTTATTTGGGCTAATCGTAATGATCTCGTTCATAACAAACCGGCTAAAATGCCGAAGACGATTTTCAAAGATATTGTTCTCTTCTCCTTCAATTGGCTTAAGGTTAGATCGAAAAATTGTAAACATCTTGAATGGAAACTTTGGTGTAATAGCCCGTTGAGGGCGATTTTGAATCCGCTAGCAACTTGCTAGCTTCTTGTTTTTTGGTTTTTTAATATCGGCCGTTCCAAAAAAAAAAAAAAAAAAAAAACAAAACCACCCCCCCCCCCCCCCCTAAACTCCATTTTTACTCCCAACCCCACAACCACATCTCAACTCTGAAATAGAAGAATCAGAGAGGTTTTAACGTCTACCCATTCCCTCTTATAATACACACTCACACTCATCTCTCTCCTTTTCATCATCATTTCCTTCTCTTTGTTTGGATATTAGAAAGCCTCCCTCTTGCAATTTTTTTAATCTTTAATCCCGGTATTTCAGATCTATAAATACCAACAAACTCCATTTTGTTCTTCTGGGTTTTCTTTGAAATTATGAGTAAAGAAGAGTTCTTAAAGATTCAGGTACATCCTCATTCTTAAAATCTTCAATTTCTTTTGTTTTCTTCAACTTCACCCACCCATCAGAAAGCTCTCTCATTTTCTTCAAATTGCTTCCATTTTAATTTCATAATTGGCAAAAAGAAAAATGAAAATAAATATTAGTTATAAACTCACCATGTTCATCTGTACATTGCTTGCTTCAAATGCCTTGCTTGTTTTCAACTCAAGAAAACAAATTCATACAAAATCTCACTTCCCTTTTTCCCTTTCGTTGATTTTAACCTCTTTATCTTTCCCTTTTTTTGACCCAAAACTTGATGCAATAATTGCTAACATGGAAAAGATTATTCCTCTTTCTGATTTTGGTTTTGATTTTGATTTTTGGTTTCATTTTGTCTGTTTGTTTCTGAGTGCAGACTTGTGCCCTGAAAGTGAATATCCACTGTGATGGTTGTAAACGAAAAGTGAAGAAAACCCTTCAGAAAATCGAAGGTATCGCGTTCCCATTTCAACAATAAATTTTGTTTCTTGGTTGGTTTTTATGGGTAATTAAGACTAATTCTGTGTTTTTTGTTTCATTTAATGATGATTAATTTAAAATAGGTGTTTACACCATCGTAATAGATTCAGAACAGGGGAAAGTGACGGTGTCGGGAAATGTTGATCCGGCGGCACTCATCAAGAAACTTGCAAAGAGTGGGAAACAAGCACAGATTTGGGGTGCTCCCAAACCAAATCAACAGATGAATAATCAGTTAAAGAACTTGCAAATCGACGCTGGTAAGGGCAACAAAATCCAGGGACAGAAAGCCGGTGGAAATCAGCAGGGGAAAGGAGGGCAACCACAACAGAAGGGTGGTGGTGGTGGTGGCGGCGGTCCTCCAACCCTGCAACAGCTTCAACAGCTTCAACAGCTTCAGCAGCTTCACCAATTAAAAGGGTTTCAAGATATGAAGTTGCCTCCCCAATTTAAGGACATGAAGTTGCCCGCTTTGGGTGGTGGTGGCGGAGGCGGTGGCGGTGGTGGTGGCGGAGGCGGTGGTGGTGGTGGTGGCGGCCCCAAGGATGCACAAAAGTCGGTTAAGTTTAAGATGCCGGAGTCGGATGAGAGTGATGATGAGTTCGACGATGATGATTATGATGATGAGTTTGATGATGATGATTATGATGATGATGAGTTTGATGATGATATGGATGATCTTCCGATGAAGAAGCCGGTGATGGCAGGTGGCGGTGGTGGTGGCTCTCAGATGGCTAATATGATGATGAATCCACAGTTCATGAAAGGTGGGCAGATGCCACCGCATCTGATGAAGGGTGCTCCCCAAATTGGAGATGCTGGTGGAAACGGTGGGAAGAAAGGTGGTGGAGGTGGAGGTGGTGGCGGCAATGGGAGTATTCCTGTACAGATGAATGCCGGTGGAAAGAAAGGATGCAATCAAAATCAAGGTGGTGGAGCAGGGAAGAATGGTGGCAAGAACGGTGGTGTTGGTCTTGCTGACGGTCAAATTAAGAACGGTGGCGGTGGCGGTGGTCAAAACAAAAACAACGGTGGTGGCGGCGGCATTCCTAACATGAATGGTAATGGAGTCAAGAAAGGTGGAATGAATGATGGCGTACATGGCATGCCAAACATGATGAGCATGAGTGGTGGTGGTGGGGGTGGGCTGGGACCCATGGGTCACATGCCCATGGGTCAAATGAGTAACATCCAGGCTGTTCAAGGACTTCCGGCAGGTGGTGGTGGCGGGGGCAATAGTTATTTTCAAGGTGGTGGGGCAGAGGCCATGGCTGGAAACCCTTATTACCAGCAGCAATTAGCGGCGGCAATGATGAACCAACAACGAGCAAATGGAAACGAAAGGTTTCAGCCGATGATGTACGCTCGGCCACCACCGGCGGTGAACTATATGCAACCACCATATCCACAGTACCCCTACCCTCAACCACCACAGGGTGACCCCCTCACACACTACTTCAGTGATGAGAACCCTTCAAGCTGCAATGTGATGTGATGTGATGTGATGAGGTAGTGGTGGCTCATGGTGGTTGTGGGTGGCCATACCAAAAATACAAAAGGAAAGGGAAGGAAAAGAAGGGGATTTCCTTAGGAATTAGTTGTTTTGGTTGAATATTAATTCTTGTTAAATCCTTTTGGTTTTTAATCCTGAAGGGTCTTTAAATTAAGGATCATATGAAAGTAAACATATAGATGATGATATCATGGAAAACATGAGGGTGAGTACTATGGTTCATGGGGCCTTATTTTGATGTTTATATGGTGTTCATATGCTCAAAATATGAAATAAAATTGTGAAACAATGCCTTTCAATCCCTCTTACCTCCTTTTTGTTTTGTTCCTATTTTGACTGATCTTTATTTTTATATAAATGAAAACCTTAAGGTAATGATGTGACATCATGAAAATTGAGTATTCTCAAATGATAAATTGAGTTTTAGTTGTTTCACATTGATGAAAAGTTAAAAAATTTGAACAAAAAGATGCATAAGAAAGGTGGATTGGACTTGACTTGTTAATATGTCTAGTCGAGTTTGAGCCGAGCCTATTCGAGTAGAGCGTTGACGGAGTTTTGACCGAATCGATCTCGAATAGCTCGTGAGTTGACTCGTATATTTTACATCCTAATTATCTCTAGCTCGTGGGTTGACTTGTATATTTTACACCCTAATTATCTCTATGGATAGAGTTGGATAAAATTAAAGCCATTTCTTATAAAATATATAAATCGTATTTTTTAGAAAAATAAATCCTTTATCCATGAAATTACTGAGAGCACATATACTAATATCTTAGAACACTTCGAAAATCTAAAATAGACTACCTTTACGTATGATGTCGTATTGGTATGAAATAGTGTGCTGAGTAATTTGGCATGTGACTGAAATTGTTTGTGCCAATCATATGTACCACCGATTCATTATATTTGATGATTGAGTGTTTTAGATATTCTAACCTTGATGTAAAATAGTGTAGTTATTATTTAAACTCTTCAATAAGGCATAGGGAGAAGTTTTGTCAAGAACCCAAAATGGATTAGAAACTTAGGAATCATATACAACGTGTCACATGTTTCTCATGTGGTAAATATTATATTTATTTATAATATATTATAAAACATTTGATAGAAACTCTTAGAAATTATTTTTTATGCATAAAGTATTGTTTATTGATACACATTACTTAAAATTTAAGATTATAAATAAATTGTGCATAAATACAACTTAATAAAGCTACATATTTGAATCAATGTAACAAATAGCATATAAGCATAATCAAATAAGAATAAATATTTCTATTAAATATAAAAAAAAACTAAAATATAATTAAAATAATCAATAAGTCATAACAGGATATTTAATTGTTGTTTTTATAAAAACTTGTATTATTAAACAAGAAATAAATTACTTCGTTATTAAGTGTAGATTAAATCATAACAAAAAAATTAGAGAAATTATAAAAAACGTGAACTATTAAATAGTTAATTTGATGATAATATTTATATACTTTTTTCAAAGTTTTAAGATATATCTTTAAATTTATATTTATTTAAAAATAAAAACGTTATCGATTTTTCAAAACCATCAAATCATTTTATAATATCTAAAAAACTAAAAATAAAATAAAATATTAAAATTAAAATGTATGTTGTTGTATTTTACGAATAAATAAATAATACATTCATGATCATGATAAATATACATGGTGGGGTTAGAAAAACCCTTTTCAAATTTCTAATCCATTTTAGTTTTCTAACAAACTTGATCGTGTACAAAGACATATACATACATACATACATATATGTAGTCTGTGAGTATTGAGTAAGTTGTGTATATATAGAAATGAGACCTACCCATGTGTGAGTGTTTGTAGCATTATTAAACGATTTTCGTACGATTTTGTCCATGATGTGATAATGTGTTTGAAATCATAGAGGCTAAGGTGGTGGGCCCACTGGGTGTAGAGTGAGAAACAGATGGGCCCCAGTAGCACTGATGAAATGGGACCCACCATTTTAATAGCTCTGGACTCCACCTATTTTTATATTGGCTCTGTGGCAGTAACTTAAAAGCAGAAGGGGTAGGATTATTGGTTTTGGTGCTATTTCATGTGTGTGTATATATATGTATTATATTTTAAATGATAATGTCGGCATAATTGTTTTCCCATAGATAGATTATAAAAACAACCGTTATCAAAATGTTTTTGTATTAAAATGGCAGGTGAAAAATCGTGTAAAAAGAGTAGTTATTGTGACAAGTTTAAAAAATATCTAATTTGGTATATTTTATTAGTTTTAATATTTAACGAGGATTGATAAAAAAAAAATATTCTTACTTTTTTCATGATAACTTTTAATTTTACCAGAAACCAACTCTAATCAAATATCCCAATTTTTTTGAAGCTACGAATTCAAATCTAGTTTAATTTGTTTTATGTAAATGTTATTTATCTAAAAAACCAATTGTTTCTCTTTTTGTAATAGAGGTAAAAGAATTAGATTTAATTTGTAAGACATTTTTAATGGTATCTAAAATCCGATGTAATATGTTATTCGGTGTAAAATCTAACGTCCCTATTGAAGATGGTCTTAAATATTACACTTAAACTACATATAATATGTTTTAAAAATGCAACAATTCAATGAAAACCAACCGAATAAAAGATAGAAAACTGAGGACCAAAGATTCCAAACACATTTAAGGGGCTGTTCTAAATGCTTACCCGGTAAATGCTTACCCGGTAAATGCTTACTGATATGAGTCAACACTATAATTTATTTTGATGCGTAAGATTTTAGTATATCAAAACGTATCGAATGCAACAATTTACCTGGTAAACACTAACCTGGGTAAGAGTTTTCATCTTCACTTATCTGGTAACACTCTTCATCCTTCTCATTACTCTTACCCGGTAAGATTCTTGGCCTTTGTCATGTTCATCTGATGAGAAAATTTATTCGGTAAGCACTTACCAAGTAAGCATTTAGGGGTGTTTGAGATTGCTTATTTAAAACAACTTATGTTTTTTTGTAAAAGTGCTTATTAACTTATATGGTATCAAACCGGAGTTAAACAATACATGGTTAAAATTGTAAACTGGTAATAAGCAGTTTTTCATAAGTCAGGAAATATTAACTTATCAAAAACAACTTATTACTGGTTTGGCACCGGTATAATCAGTTTTTTTTCTTATCAAAACACCAGAAAACAACTTATCACCGGTGCCAGACTGAAATAAGTTAAAAAACAACTTTTATAAACAATCCCAAACACCCCCTTAATCTGTAAATTACACATATTATGTTCATTCGATTCAAGTGACAAATGCCATTATTTATGGTCGTTCGAACTCTCATTTTACATTTGTTGCTAAATCAAACTCGAAATTTCAAATCTTGATATAATAATTGAAGTGATTATATAGGCTTAAATGTTTTTGTATCAAAATTAATCAATGTGTAAGTAAATGAAGCATAATTTACAAGATTCATGAGACAAAAACCTAAACTATATATTGTAGACACAAACGATCATTAAGAAATGATTTGATTAATATTACAAATTTAGAGTTAAAAAAGTCGTTGAACTAATAAATGGATCATTTATTCATTCCTATACAAAAGAGTTTAAACTGAAGGTCATTGTCGCATGTAGATATGTAATGATTAATGCATTAATAGCGAAAACCTTCATTTACTTTGATTTTCATATGTGAATTTTCAATTAAATTAATTAATATTAGTTGTTAATCAAGAAATAAACTTTATATGAAAGTCATTAAAAAAATAAAATCTAAAATATACCTTAGAACAAAATCTAAGTTACATATAATAGTTGATTAATTTGAAACTCCAAAAATTATATCAAATTAAATATTATAAAAAATATTGTTTTTGATATAATTTGAACTTTTTATTATTATTTAAATATTAATTGTGTACTCGTGCGTTGCAGCGGGATGCACATGTCTTTATTAAGATACATTTCATTTTTAAATATTAAATTTTTGCAAGATGTCTTTGAAGTACTTCATATAATAAGAGGTTTCCATGGCATAAACAAAACATAGAATATGAAAATGTAAAATAGAATGCATAGTACAAATACGTTTTCTTCCAAATAATACACAAAGTTTGACTTATGGACACATTTCATAACAAAACATATACCATAAGGTAAGTTAAAAAGTGTTAAGAACATGTTATTTTTAATATTATGTTGGAGTAAAATGTCGTTGCAAATTTTTTATGCTTTCCCAGATGCTTAAAGTCATGTGTAATGAAATGGTTGAGGTCCAAAACCACTTAAGATAATAACATTTTTCCTTTCATGTTCAATATTAAAACAAGTTACCATAATGCGGCCTGAATATAGCAAATATACATTCAAGAGAATTGTAATTTTTCATAACAAATTTTATGCATTTTTTTAGAATGTATCAAGCATATTTAAAAATAATTAATTAGCTGCAGTAATTGAAAAACAAAAAAACAAAAAATTCCAAAAGAGAAAAAAATAATGAAAATGTTTCTTAATGAAAAAAATGATATCTTTCATGCTAACATGTGATCACTATCTAATTATTTGGGTATCTATACAGGGAAAAGAATTGCAAAACAGAAAAAAAATCTGTATACTACAAAATAATATTTAGGAACTTGTGATTCATACTCATAACTAAAAGGAATCCCAGAACATAGTATGCTTTAATGTTGATGATTGAAAAGGTATTTTACCATCTACATTTTCTAGCAGAACCCAAGTCTTCAAAGAAGAAAATGAGAATGGCTTAACAATGTAATATACTAAATAGAAACAACCAAAAGAAGGTAATATTTAGAATGGTTAACTTTAGCACAAAGTTGTTTATGAACCATTCTCTCACTTATTGTCTTAAACCATAGAGCATGCAATATGGCCAACACGTACCAAATAGAAATTGAACCTAGCATACAGTCACCATAAGGACTAGACCATCCAAAAGCTAGGCATGCAACAGGTGCAGTCAAAATTGAAACTTTAAGGTGCATACAAGCAACATGTTTGAACTCATCAAATCAATATCCAATATATCTTCCAGCAGTCAAATTAAACAGATAGGAGCGTATCTGAATACATCCGAAATCATAATACTTTCCCCTTCTCTGCCCTGTTTTGTTGAAGGTTGGCTCTTAGAATTGATGATACACAAGAGATAACCAGACCTCACATTCTCTAGAAACAACTCTAGACTTCTTAAAGCATCAAAAAACACACATCAACCAGCAACTCTGGACTTCTCTTAAAGTGTAAAAGCAGAAAAGTTTCTGCAAGATGTGAAATCAAAAGAATAATTTATGGTCTAATAGGGAGTAGAGACGATAGAAAATCAACCAAGAAAAAAACATCAACCAACATCATGCTTTGAACAAAAATCACAAGAACCCAAAAACCCCAATTATATTAAACAATCCCAAAAGCTTAATGAAGAAGCAAAACAGTTCACACACTTGAGCCAAGAATATCAAACAAAGGAAACAAAACAAGCAAACAAAGAGACCCAAATGTTCACAAGCAAATATGGTCACTCTTTCTAACTTTTTTTTTGGGGGGGGGGGGGGGAGGGGGGAGGTATGCCACTTGTAGGAGTGATGCAACCAGCATGTCGTAAATGTAACTAAGGGTCCGTTTACCCAAACGCTTACTCTGTAAGTACTTACCGGTAAGAATCAGTACTCTAATTTACTTTACCGAGTAAGATTGTAGCCCATCAAAACGGTATTGTGTGTGACGATTTACCCGGTAAGTGAAAGTGATGGCTCTTATCTTAGAACATGACAAGGATTGAGAATCTTACCCGGTAAGTGCCAGTGATGAACCTAACTCTAAAATCCGATTTATATCCCATCCTACGTCAACTTACCTTATTATTAAACCTTCCCTACATTTTCCATCATTGTTCCATTAACCACAACCATAATTTTATAAAATAACCTTTCGTTTGGAAAGGCCAAGATTGTTTTGCAGACTCAATGCAAGCTATACAACCCCAAAACTGTTTTGGCAACCTAATTTAGCATAGGAAAATCCTAAAGCCAGCAGTAAAGGTATTAAAACTAACAGGATACACTTAACTACATGTAGTAATTTTGATTTGAATAGTATATGTTGGTCCCAAAGGGTCTACAAGAATACTAAACAGTTTGTAGAAGGGGGGGGG